>NC_052155.1:99539885-99716380 GCF_902713615.1 Scyliorhinus canicula | reverse complement strand
ACCAGATCTAGGATAGTTTGCTCCCTCGTAGGTTCCATTACATAATGTTCGAAGAAACTACCGCGGATACATTCTATGAATTCCTCCTCAAGGCTGCCTTGACCGACCTGGTTTGACCGATTAACATGGAGATTAAAATCCCCATGAGAATTGCCATACCATTTTTACATGCATCAGTTTGTCTTTGTTTATTGCCCGGCCGACCTTGATGTTATTAATTGGTGACCTGTATGCTACGCCTATCAGTGACCTTTTCTCCTTACTGTTTCTAATTTCCACCCAAATGGATTCAGTCTTTTTCTCCATAGAACCTATATCATCTCTTACTGACATCATGATGTCATCCTTAAATATCAGAGCTGCAACACCTCCCTTACCTTCCTGACTGTCCTTCCGAATAGTCTGATACTCCTGGATATTTAAAACATGGCCGGGATTCTCTGAGCCGCCTCGAAATCCCGCTCGGCGGGGGCGGAGAATGGGGTCTCAGACTCGCGATTGGCTCCGATGCTGGGACGTTATTCTCCGGCGACCGGAGAATCAGTGGCAGTCGCACGCACGCGGTCGATGTGGCACCAGTAAGGGGCCGCTGAAAGAGGCCCCTGCGGCAATTCTCCACAGTCGACCGACCGGGTTCCGCCGACGTAGATCCCTTATTGTTTCACCCAGCGGAGCTCGGACGCGGCCATCCTGGTAGGGGGGGGGTGTGAGACTCCGGGGCCTCTACGATGGCCAGGCCCGTGATCAGGGCTACCAATGGCGGGTACGTGTGATCCAGGAGGGCCTATCTTCTTCCGCACCGGCTTGCTGTGTGGCTCCCCCATGTTGCGCGGGGGCCAGTGTGAAAATGGCTGCCCAGACCCGCGGCTGGAAGTGCAGGGCTCTGCATCAGCAGCAGGAGCTGTGCGGTGCATGCTGGGGCCCTGCTATCCCTCTTGAAGTCGGAGAATCACTCCGGACTTCTTGAAAAAAGTCTGGAGTGATTAACGTCCTTTCCGGGGGCGTGGGGACATAGCCCCATTTTCGGAGAATCCCGGCCCATGTCTAGGTAATGGCCACTAAATAATACTAATTTCCAATGATTTGTGCCGTCAACTCACTGACCTTGTTTCAAATGCTATGAGCATTCAAGTAAAGTGCCCTTGTGCTAGTATTTTTTACCTTTTTTGAATCCTAACACCTCAATTAATGATATCCCCTGAATTCTTTTCCCCTTTAACTTTTTCATAATTTTCCCTGTAGTTAAGTCCTCCCCCACGTGCTAACCTGCTCCTTTGCTTCTCATTAACTTTGATTTGTTATGGGCCACGTTTAGAGAACCCCAAAGTGGATCATGGAGTTCACCTGACCCGCAACTTTTTATAGTTGTGGTATGAGGAGCACACAGCCCACTCTACAGGTGTGGTACACAGAAATGGAAAACTATTTTTAAAGCAAAACAATGTTTATTCTATGAACTCAAGTTAACCTTTTAAAACAAACAGTGAACAGCTTCGCAACCATTAATTCAAACCCCCCCAAAGCAGACAACATTAAGTAATACGCTGTCCTTTTAACATCCAGAAGACTTACAAAAACATAACCTTTAACAGAAGCATATCAGTTAAAGCCACTACTGAAAACATTTGTAATTCTGAATTCACCAAATGATCAAGAGTCTTTTCATGGCAGAGAGATCAACATCACACCTGCTCTGTCTGACTTCAGCTCCAACACTGAAAACAAACTAAACACACCCTGCAGCAAACTGCCTAAAACGAAAATAAAAAGCTGACAGACAGCCCAGCTCCACCCACATTCTGTCATCACTGTAGTCATCTGAGCAGCCAAACATTTCTTAAAGCGACATTCGCATGACACCTCCCCCCAAAAAAAAAGAAACAATCAACTTCAAGATGGTTTCATTTTTCACCTTTTCACCATCCTTTAAGAAATGCACACAGTAAATATACTTTATTGTTTAAAAAACAACACACGCAAACAGGTATAATAATATAGTCCATTTTTTTTTCGTTCTTCTTCCTCCAACTGAAATCCTTCTCGATTGACAGTCTCTTTGAACAACAAGGTCTCTGCACGACCCGTCCATTTCTCTATGCCTCGGAATTTCTCTTTAAAGTCAGATACTTTAGTTCAATCTGATCAATCTGTCCCTTGTAATTCTCCAACAAATGAGCATTAGTTATCACAGCTTTCAGGCCGTCAATTGCCTGTTGAAACTCAGCTGTCCACTGGAATTTGTTACGCTTCTTGAGCAAGTCCGTCAGTGGAGCAATCACGCGACAAACATTTTTCATCAATGTTCAAACAAATCCACTCATGCCAAGAAATCGCTTTTTTCCCTTTGTCTTGAGGGTATCGGAAACTCCTCAATAACTGTTGGTTTCACATCCGTGTGACCATTCGACCCTGTCCGATTGTATGGCCAAGGAAAGTGACTTGCGCTTTTCCAAATTTACTTTGGCTAGGTTTATCACCAAACCGGCCTCCTCATGCCAATCGAATAACTCCATCAGATGTTTTAATGATGTTCTTTCCATGTCTGGCTGAAAATGACCAGATCGTCGATGTATACCGCACAATTGGGTAATCCTGAAACAACTTTTTTAGATAACTGTTGAAATGTGGCTGGGGCGTTTTCATGCCAAATGGCATAACTTTGAATTGGTATATACCAGCTGGAATCACAAAAGCTGAAATTCCTTCGCCCTTTGGATAAACCTTTAAGTAAATCCAGTTTGGAAATAAAAACTGACTGTCCCACTTGCTCAATGAATCTTCCAAACGTGGATAAGAGTCCATTCTTCTAACTGCATCAACCTTCCTATAGTCCACACATACAACGGTTGGGCACCGTGTGGTTTAGGTACCATCACTATGGGTGAGCTCCATCGGCTACGACCCACTTCAATTATGCCATTTTTAAGCATACTCTCAATCTCTTTGTTAACCTGTGCCAATTTAAAGGGTTAAGTCTATATGGGTGTTGTTTGATAGGAACAGCATTTCCCACATCTACATCAAGTATAGCCATTTTAGTGCTTCCCAATTTATCTCCACAAACATGCCCACGTGATATCAACAACGCTTTCACGTCAGTTTGTTTTTCCTCTGGAAGGTAACTCAACAATTTATCCCAATTTTTAAGAACATCCTCGTTTTCCAATTTAATTTGAGGTATGTCAAATTCACAGTCTCTTGGTTTGGTTTGTCACTTTGAATTAGAATCATTAAAACCTTCTTTTCTCTCCTTCCCTTTCAAAGTACCTTTTAAGCATATTCACATGACACTTGGTAAGTCTTCCTTCTATCTGGTGTTTTTACCACATAATTCACCTCACTTAATTTCCTTTCAATCTGATAAGGTCCAAAAAACCTTGCTTTTAAAGGTTCACCTACCACTGGTAAGAACACTAAAACTTTATCTCCACTGGCAAAACTACGAACTTTGGATTTCTTGTCCGCGACCCATTTCATCACATTTTGTGCAACATAAATGTTGTCTAGCTAATTACCTGCTCTATTTAATCATTCCCTAAAATTTGACACGTAATCCAATGATGTAATTTCGATTTCTCACTCACCATGTTTCCTTAATCAATTTAATGGTCCTCTTACCTCATGACCAAAAATTAGTTCAACAGGACTAAATTTGGTTGACCTCATTAGTGCATCCCTAATTGCAAACAGTATGAAGGAATTCCTTTATCCCAATCCTCTGGAAATCATGACACTAATCCTCAGCATGTCTTTAATGAATGATGGCACCTTTCTAACGCTCCCGCGATTCTGGATAGTACGCAGTTGATTTAAATTGTTTTATTCTCAAGCTATCCATAACTTCTTTGAATAACCTCGAGGTAAAATTTGATCCTTGATCTGATTGTATTGCTGGGGTAATCCATATCTGGTAAAGAATTTAAGTAACTCCTCCACAATCTTTTTCGCTGTATATTAAGTATTGCAATGGCCTCTGGAACCAGTAGAAACATCCATTATCGTCAAAAGATATTGATTCCCACTTTTGTTTTAGGAAGCGGTCCTATGCAAACAATAGGACCCTTGTAAAAGGTTCCCAAATGCCTGGAAGGTTAAGGGCACCGGGTTTTTATCACTGCTTGAGGTTTCCCTATCACGTGACATGTGTGACATGATGACAAAATGTAACTACATCTTTATGTACTCCAGGCCTATAAAATGTTTCTGGATTTTAATTTCTGGAGTTTCCTTATTCCAAATGACCTCCATTTGGTAGCTCATGTGCAACTCGCAACACCTCCTTTCTCTATACCCTACCCGGCAATACTACTTGATGAACTCTTCTGCCCACTTTTCATCCGCCTGCATATGTACAGGTCTCCCATTTTCTTATCAAGCCATCACTTTTAAGATAATAACACTCTGGTGATACACTCAGATTTCTCTTCTGTGTATGCTTTCTGATACATCCATTGTATTTCTATAATCTTTTTGTTGTAACTCCGCCAATTTTCCTGAACTAAAAATATCCGTCTCATCCTCCACCTGTTCTTGTTCTTTTCAACCATCTGATCAGAAATCGTTTCTGATAATTGCACTTCAACGTCATCTTCACTCTTTGATTTCTCCTCTTGTCTTAACCTGTGACTGTGCTGACCTGTGTTACTACACAATCCAGAAAAATCCCAGGAATATTCGTCCTTCAACCGTCAGTTGTCTGATGTTCCACTGGCTTATCAACCACAGCAGGCATCACTCCACCTGCAATCCAACTATTGTCTTATCTAACATAAACTGTATTCCTGGACAAGATAGTTTCTCTCTTACTCCTATTACCACTTCACCACTCTTCACTGGACTTTTCAACCTTACCGTACTCCTCTCCCCTGAATTCCACATATTACCACCTGTCATGTGAGAGTACCTTTAAGAATGGGTGTTTATAAATGGGGGTGTATAAATATCTGCGGTGAGAGTACCTTTAAGAAATGGCTGTTTACCACTGCAGTGATGTCAGAGAGTGGGTGGAGCTGGGCTGTCTGTCAGCTTTTTACTTTCGTTGTTGAGCAGGCTGCAGGGTGTGTTTTAGTTTTGTTTTCAGAGCTCGATAGCTGCAGTCACAGCCAGAAGGTGTATGAGTTTCTCTCTGTAATCTAAAGGCCGCCTCTTGATCATTTGGTGAATTCAGAATTATAAATGTTCTTAGTAGTGACTTTAACCTAATGTGCTTCTGTTAAAAGGTGTTTCTTCTGTCTTCTGGATGATGTTTGGGAAGTTATTAAGCATCACTTAGTGTTGATTCTTTGGGTGTTGTATTTGAATTGATGGTTGCTAAGATGTTCACTGTATGTTTAAAAGGTTAACTTGAGTTCATTGATTAAACATTGTTTTGCTTTGAAAAATACTTTTCCATTTCTGCTGTACCACACCTGTAGAGTGGGCCGTGTGCTCCCCATACCACAATCTATTAAAAGTTGATCAAGAGATAGTCTTTTCATGGCAGAGAGATCAACAGTACACCTGCTCTGTCTGGTTTCAGCCCCAACATTGAAACGTTTGTGAGAGCCACGAAGAATCCAGCACGAGTTGGAGGATGGAAAGAAATAACATTTATTTACAATAACATATATATCTTTGTCCAACAGCAGCAGCAACTCCTTTGCTGCTAACTCTCCTCTAGCCGGTTCCAAACTAGCCAGCTTTATTTATGTAGGTAATCTGCGAATGATTTCTCCGCCCCCCCCCCCCTCCCCTCATTGGGGAAGCTCATACTCCCAAAGGATTGTGGGATTGCCATAGCCCCAGCCAGTGGTAAGCAGGCAGGTTATAACATCGTCCTCCCCCCAAAGTCCAAGGAATCCACCGAAGACCCTGGCGAAGGAGGGCTTCGGACTCGTTTTGCCGCAGCCCGGACACTATTTGTACAAGGCGCTGGATCGGACACCACCAGCAAAATTCCGAACAAACACTGGGTCACCGGGCGCAAACTGCCGATTCGGCCAATGCCGAGGAAAACCATGTCCCTGTCGTTCTTGTGTGCGGCGTACTTTTGCGCCAATGTCCGGGAAAACCATGCTAAGGCAGGTGCGAAGTCTCCAGCCCATTAGGAGTTCCACGGGAGCTACTCCAGTCGCCGCATGTGGGGTGGCCCTATATGAAAACATAAAACGAGCCAGTCTCGTGTCCATAGACCCGGAAGACTGCTTCTTTAGGCCCCGTTTGAATGTCTGCACTGTGCGCTCCGCTAACCCATTTGAAGCCGGATGGTATGGGGTGGTGCGGATATGGCATATGCCGTTCATCTTCATGAACCTCGCAAACTCTTCACTTGTGAACGGAGTGCCGTTGTCCGTGACCAGAACCTCGAGGAGGCATGCGTACTGAAAGACAAACGCATCTTCTCGATTGTTGCCCAGAACTTTGTGCCTGCCATCTTATGCACCTCTAACCATTTAGACTGGGCATCGATTAATAGAAGGAACATTGATCCTTGAAAAGGACCGGTAAAATCTGCATGCAAGCACGCCTAAGGCCGCCCTGGCCATTCCCAGTGATGTAGGGGCGTGGCCGGTGGAAGCTTCATATGGATCGTGGCAAATGGAGCAGTTTTGGGCCACCTTCTCAATGTCAGAAAAATGTTGGCCACCAGACATAACTCCGGCCAACATTTTCATTTTGGTCACACCCGGATGCCCATTGTGCAAGTATCTTAGTATCAGCTCCTGTCCTTTTTCCGGGACAATCACATGTGTCCCCCACAAGAGGATACCGTCTTCCACGCTAAATTCTGACAGCTTGGAGGAAATGCCTGCAACTCGCCTGGGAGCTGTCTATGCTGCCCACCATAGAGGACTATGTGCCGAATCTTTGACAGGACTGGCTCCGTCTGGGTCCACTCACGGATTTGTGATTCCGTGACAGGCAAGGTGTCCATAAAATTTAGGGTTGCAACCACCTCACCTGTCGTGGGGGTCAACATGGGGGCCGGTCGATAAAGTCAGTCGGCTCAGTGCATCTGCATTCGCTATCTGGGTTTCTGGTTTGTGCTCCAGAGAATACTCGTAGGCAGCGAGCAACAAAGTCCAGCGCTGGATCCGTGCGGAAGCAATGGGCGGTGGTGATGTGGCGGCCATACACGTACTGGTGGAAGCGTCTCACCGTAAAGACCACTGCCAGGCCCTCCTTCTTGATCTGCGCATACTTCTTTTCCGCTGCAGTCAATGTGTGGGAGGCAAAAGCTATCGGCCATTCGGCCTCGTTCTCCATCTTGTGGGACAGGACGGCGATAATACCATACGGGGATGCATCACATGTGATGAGCAAAGGCTTTCCAGGACCATAGTGGGTTAGTAACCCAGACAACGACAATTGTTGTTTTACCCGCCAGAAAGCGGTTTCTTGCGGCTGACCCCAAACCCAGGTGTGATTCTTCTTCAGCAGAAGGTGCAACGGGCAAGCGTAGTTGCCAGATTGGGAGGAACTTCCCGTAATAGTTTACGAGGCCGAGAAAAGAACGAAGATGCGAAGTGCCATTCAGGGTGGGGGCCTGTTGAGTTGCGCGCACCTTCTCTGCAACAGGGTGCAAACCTTTGTGGTCCACCCGATAACCCAGGTAGACCACTTCGTTCGCCTGAAAGACGCACTTTGTGCGACGTAAATGGACTCCAGCCTCTGAAAAGCATCTAAGGAATGCCTCCAAATTTTCCAAATGTTCCTGCTCCGACGTCCCTGTAATTAAAACGTCGTCCAAGTAGGCAGCGACACGCGATAAAACTCTCAAAATGCCCTCCATGACCTGTTGAAAAATAGCGCAGGCAGAGGATATCCTAAAGGGCAACCGTGTATATTCATACAGGCCCTGGTGTGCATTAATCGTTACATATGGCTGGGAGGCAGGGTCCAGCTCCAACTGTAGGTAGGCGTGACTCCTATCTAATTTCATGAATGAGAGTCCGTCTGCAAGCTTCGCGTAGAGATCCTCTATGCGAGGCATGGATATTGTTTTAGCCGGAAGCCGTATTCACTGTAAGTTTATAGTCACCGCACAAGCGAAGTGTGGCATCTGGCTTCATTACAGGTACAATTGGTGCTGCCCCAGTCAGCGAAATGGACGGGCCTGATAATACCCAAAATCTCCAAATGAGTGAGCTCCCCTTCTACCTTCTCGAGCAAGACGTAAGGCACCGGGCGCGCCCGGAAATAGCGCGGTGTGGCTCCTGGCTTGACTTGGATAAGTGCTACGGCCCCTTTTATTTTCCCAAACCGGGCTGGAATACATCTGGTACCGTCCTAGCACATCAGTGAACACTCCAGAAACTGTTTGGAGGATGCGCTGCCACTGCAGCCGCAAATGATGCAACCAGTCCCGGCCCAACAGGCTGGGACTGTGGCCGATCACCACGATAAGTGGGGGAAACGCCCCTCCTGGCATCTAGTTCCTGCAATGTCCAATGGTTCCCCCGTGTAGGTGGCCAACCAGGCCTGTGTGTCGATTAATGTAAGGGTCTGTTACCCTGCTTGATGCGGTCGAATGTCTTCTGGGCAATCATGGAGACCGCTGCGCCAGTGTCCAACTCCATCTCAAGCGGGTGACCATTGACACGTACTGTCACCTTAATGAGGGCCACACAGGGAGCTGCCACACAATGCAGCTGCAGGCAGTCATCCTCCGTCTCCACGTCCTCGGAGTAGTCGCCGCAGGTTCATCCAAATGGAAGGTACGGCCCCTGGTTTCGGTCAGAACGACGGTGCCTCTGGCTCCCCCAGGGTTGGGGTCCACAACAGGGTCGGCGCCCACAAGTCTGACACGGACATGACTCCTCATCCATTGGTCTGGAGAAGGATCCCTTCGAGGAGGAATGTCGAAAGCCACTGGCATCGATCCGGACGTCGCCTCGCCCAAGGTACCGCAGGGGTGTGGGGGGGTGCTTTTGGACGGAAGGGATTGCATCCCAAGCATGTACCTCCATTCCCTGTAGCTCCTGTACTCCCTGTTCTGCGCTCTCTATGGACAATACTATTTGAATGGCCTGTTGAAAAGTCAATGTTGGCTCAGCTAACAACTTTCTCTGGGTGGCCGAATTGTTAATACCACAAACCAAACGGTCGCGTAACATTGCTGACAAGGTCTCACCATAGTCACAGTACTCTGCAATCCTGGATAGAAAGTCGGCAAGGGATTCTCCTGGGTCCTGTCAGCGGTATTAAACCGGTAACGTTGGACTATTGTGGACGGGGTTGGGTTAAAATGTTGCCCCACTAAGTTCACAAGGTCATCAAACGTTTTGGTGTCCGGTGCAGCTGGGTACGTAAGGCTCCTAATCACCCCAAACGTTTGCGGGCCGCAGGCGGTGAGCAATATGACCACCTGGCGCTCGTTTTCGGTGATGGTGTTTGCCCGGAAATAGTAACGCATCCGTTGTGCGTACTGGTTCCAGCTTTCCAGCGCAGTGTCAAAACATCCAAACGTCCATACAGAGGCATGGTGTAATAGAAAACAACATCCAACCTGTATCCAACAAAAATCCAGGGAGGTGGCTTCAGCAGTGTAGACAGCTATTCACTTTAACCCTCGTCGCCAGTTTTATGAGGGCCACGAAGAATCCAGCACAAGTTGAAGGATGGAAAGAAATAACATTTATTTACAATAACAATATATATATACAACAGCACAGCAACACCTTTGCTGCTCACTCTCCTCTCGCAGTTCCAAACTGGCAAGCTTTATTTATGCAGGGAATCTGCTAATGATTTTTCGCCCCCCTCATTGGAGAAGCTCATACTCTCAGAGGATTGTGGGATTGCCATTAGTCCCCAGCCAGTGGTAAGCAGGCAGTTTATAACAAAACGAAACTAAAACACACCCTGCAGCAGACAGCCTTAACCGAAAGTAAAAAGCTGACAGACAGCCCAGCTCTACCCACACTCTGACATCACTGCAGTAATCTGAGCAGCCTAACATTTCTTAAAGCAACATTCTCATGACAGATTCTTCCCGTAGTTTTACCCATCCCTTCTACATCTCCCCAAGCTGAAAACGCATTAACTCCCCAGGCTGAAAACGCAATAACTCCACAAGGACTCTCCATAGTCAAACAGCAGTCCATTAGCCCAGGCTTTACCATGGTCAATTTCACCTCTGCTTCCTAAAATCTTTCTGGTCTTGCATAACAAAATTCTTTTTAAAACATGACGACTGCAGTCAAAGGCACTCCATCTCAAGCTTTTAGCCCTTAAATTTCCAAATGTTTATAATCCAATACATCTAAAATCCTGCATTTGGCAGACCTCACCCCCTTCAAAGAAAATGAACCAGCAATATAAACAGATTGCTTCATCTTTCCAAAGCATTCTAACTCTAAACATTTCTCACGATTAAACACAACTTGTACTCTATAAGATACATATTAATTTACATTATCAACACGCAAACGTAAAGATGAATATAGTCCATTTCAGTCTATCATTTTGAACATTCCAGTCTTCTCACACTTCACCGTTGTGAAGAAGCATCTGCAATCACATTTTCTCTTCCTGCAACATGTAGGATTTTTAATTTAAACAGTTGTAACAATAAACTCCACCTGAACAGTTTGCATTTTGATTTTTAAACTTGTCAAAAAACTTTAATGGATTTTGGTCTGGATATATAATTGCCTCCGATGAATTGTTACCAACATAAATGTCACAGTGATGTAAAGCCAATACCAAACTCAATGGGCGGGATTCTCCCCTACCCGGCGGGGAGGGCGGTCCCGGCGCCGAGGAGTGGCGTGAACCGGAAGGTGTGGAATCCTCCGCACCTTCAGGGGCTAGGCCGGCGCTGGCGGGTATGGCGCCGCACTAACCAGCGCGGAAAGGGCTTGGCATCGCTCAGTTCTCAATCAATCCTACTTCTCAATGGCACAGAGTAACACTTGCTTTCCAAACAGATTTGGCTCTTCTTATAATCACTGCAAACTCTGACTGGATGTCTTCAAAAGCTGTTTCAACTGGTTTGTTTCAGCTTCCCCCATGTCCTCTGACAAGTCTGGACTGCTTTAAATATTATTAATCTTTTTGGAACAATCATTCTGTGAGAGAAAAATGCCTTACTTGTGGACTAAAGGGTAGGCAGAGCAGAACCCAATTAATACTCTTTCTCAAAATATCCGGATACCTTAGCTCCACCCAGCAGTGACATGATCTCCTCAGCTGAAAACAAATTAACTCTCCAGGCTGAAAACACATTAACTCCTCAGGGACTCCCCCGAGTCAAACAACAGTGACTTAGCCCAGGCGTTTACGATGGTCTTGCCAAACGAGATCATTTTAAAACATGACTACAGCAGTCAAGCACACTTCACCCCAAGCTTTAAACCCTTAAATTTCTAATTGTTTATAATCCAATCTATCTAAAATCCTGCATCCACCAGACCAACCATAGAAGAACATGAAGAAAATCAAACTCACTATCTGGCACCTTATTTTTCTAAGCACTCTGCCTTGCGGTATTTGTAGAGTAGAAAGCTTTTGACAAAGTCTCAGGAACAGCATAACAATTATCACATCTCTGGCCTTAATTCTCATTACAGATTTTTAAAAGTTTGACATTACATGTGAGCTTACTGTTAGAATTCCGGATGAGAACCCAACTATTTGCAATTTGTGAAACTGTGAGGAAAGGTGCCTGTGCCACAGGAGTGATAATACTGACCAATAGGTATCTTATGTTAAAATACATTTTAAATTAAACACAGAATTAACCACATAGCAACAAAAAAATGCGTTACAAATCACAGTTACAACGGTTCTGAAATGAAAGGAAAAACTTTAACTTACTCTCTACACGTGCAGTTACATATTCCAATTCAGCAAATCAATATAGTTTGAATACCACTTATAAATTACGTTCACAATCAAGTTTACTTCTTCTGTACAGAGTCCTTGGAGAGAACCTTTTGGGGACAAACCGAAACACTTCTTGGCAGATTAAAATCCTTTGGCAAACTGAAACTACAGACAGACCTAGCTCTTCCGCTTAATTATACCATCTGTACCCAAAGCATAAGGCATTCTTCTGTCTCCTTTCACAAGATGTCTCATGACCTGGTTAGCCAGGACCAAATACAGTATCTCTCATAAATTATCTACACCCCAGGAACCTCCACATCAAAAAGATATTCTATAGCCACCTATTTGTAAATAAGTAAATACTTATCAAATTAATCAGCAAAATACTCCCCTTGCAAAATCAAGGGTTACCTCCCTTTTATGCCCCCTTAATACAGCTTTAGCAGAATATTGGCTGTATGCATCTTAAACCTGTTTTTAAAAATAATATTACTGCAACAAATATAAAATAAAACAATTTCTTACATTCATCACACCACGCAAAACATAGGTAAAAAGCTCAAATAGTTTGACACCTTTCTGCATTGCAAATTCGTAGTCCAGGCCATTAATTCCTTCCACCAACAATATCACAAATAGAGAGGGAAATGACATTCATTGCCTGTGTATTCTAGTAGCTCCAACATCTGCCAAATCACATGAAGCACGGGTAACAACCGAAGCTAAGTGAAAGGGATAGATCAATGGTGTAACTCAAATTTGCCAAAAGTGAGGGGAAAATGTTGAATATTAAATTTATAGAATTTGTTTACTGATGTCACATTCAGCACCTAACACGATGTAAGTCAACTGATAGGCAGAACATAAAATCCAAGAGCACACCAAGACCTCAGTACTTGAGCCTTAGTTTTAAGAATACAACTTTGGTCAGGATACACTGTTCATATAGAATATTCCAAAATGAACAAAAAGTTCTGATGCAGCAAGCCAGAATAGGTCAGTGAAGCAAGGATGACTGTAAAGATACTGAACGAATCTTACAGCTGATCACACAAGCTCATGAGCAGTGATACATGTCAATGTCAACTGGTGTAAGCATCGGCATGTTGATCTTCTGAAGAAGCACCAACAGAAAAAAAACACCTGCCTGTTGAACACAGTTTAGATCACATTGGTCTCAGCACAGCCATCAAATTATTCTCTTTCCAGCAAGTTTTATCTAATCTAAGTGAAATGAATTTAAACTAATAATCTGCAAAGAAACAGCCGCAGCTGCCAACTATAAAAGCAAAGGGAGATTTGTTTTGTGATGTCAGAGATAGGTGAGGCCGAAAAAGTATTTGATGTTTTTCATATTTGAGCAAGTATAATGTATTTTTGATGAACAATTATAGCTGAGCATTATTAGGTCCAATAGAGTAAATGCTCCTTCAACATCAGCTTTTCAGTTCCTTGGCTGTCCTGAGATAATCCATTGAAAAAGCAACTGTCTGTGTCCACATTTACAAAAGCAACTTAAAAGGTTCAACCCCTGTAAATTGATAGCACCATTTAATTTTGATACTGCAGCAACTTCTTTTGAAATGCAGTGACTGTTGGTTGGAAATATTTTTCTTGAAAAATATCGCTGATTTCTAGTCAGGGCAGTGAATGGGTTGCTCTAAAGCCATAATATAGAATGACTGCACAAGATATTAACGGTCTAGAATTGTTGCCGCTTCCCAAGCCGGGTGGGAGCGGTAATGGTAGCCATGACGTAGGGGGATAAGATATTAACATGGATAGAGGATTGATTAGCTAACAAGAAGCAGAGCATAGGGTTACTTTTGATTTGGCAAATTGTAGAATGCCCACATGGATCAATGCTGGGGCCTCTAATCTATATCAGTGACTTGGTCAAGATAATAGCTTGTAAGAAATAAGAATTTTTTTTTAACCTTCCAAAAATAAGCCTGAGATGGAAATGCAGTTGCAGCATATAGATTGCTGGCACGTTTTGCGCGAAAGGGACACTGATGATTTTTAAATCTTATTATGCTAAATCTCTAGTAATTGCTGTTGTTAACGAAAGAATTGACTATTAGCTAGTAGACTCCATCTTGCAGTGTTATGTGTTTGAAGGGAGAGATGCCTTGACAAAGTAATTCCCCAATAATTGTACCTACTAGTTCCAAGCAGTTCAATGTAGAAGCATGAACAGCAGATATATTGCAAAGAGTTCAAATTTTAACCAAATTTGATTACCGTGGTAAAGATTCATTTGGTTTTACCAAGTAGACTCAGGAAAGGCACTAATTAGGGGTGGTTACCAATGCTATGAGTAGAATACCATCTGAAGTCATATGAAATATAAAGGATGAGTAACTAGTTTCCTTTCTTTAGTGTTTTGGTATAAAATCAAACAAGAGGTTACGATGAAGAAGAATTGTGAAGCACATTTGCAGCTCACTGTGATCAATGCATGTTTGCTTATATGTATGTAGATTTGTATTGCATTGCATTCATGACTTTGAGGGTGATAATTAATCCGAATGACCAGGGTCTTCTCCATTAGCTGGATAGCTGGTGAGAGCCCTGTACCACCTCTTCTAGACACAGCCCAGTTGTATTAAGTGGAGGACCTTCCCTGGAATCAAGGACCCTTGGATGCACCTGCCTAGAGCTGCAGGCCAATCGGAGGCTGGTAACTCAATAGAATAACAGCGCCAATTAATAGCAGAGTAACACCATTAACGGTCTAGAATTGTTGCCGCTTCCCAAGCCGGGTGGGAGCGGTAATGGTAGCCATGACGTAGGGGGATAAGATATTAACATGGATAGAGGATTGATTAGCTAACAAGAAGCAGAGCATAGGGTTACTTTTGATTTGGCAAATTGTAGAATGCCCACATGGATCAATGCTGGGGCCTCAACTGTTTCTAATCTATATCAATGACTTGGATGAAGGGACTGAATGTATGGTTGCTAAATTTGCTGATGACACAGAAATAAATGGTTTACAAAGGGTTAAGTGCGTGAGCAAAATTTGGCAGATGGAGCATAATGCGGGAAAATGTGAATTTGCTCACTATGGCTAGAAGAATAGAAAAGCACTATGTTATTTAAATGGAGCGACACTACACAACTCTGTGACTCAAAGGGACCTGAGTGCCCTGGTACATAAATCACAAAAAGTTAGTATGCAGGTACAGTAACTAGTAGGAAGGCAAATGGAATGTTGGCATTTGTTACAATGGGAATTTAATATACAGATGTTGCTGCAGCTATACAGGGCCTTGGTGTAACCATAACTGGAGAACTCTGTACCCTTTTGGTCTCCTTACTTAAGAAATGATGGGTGCAATTTAATGGAAACATTTCGAAGTGTCATTTGTGCCGGGATTTGTTGGGAGTTCCCCACCGCTATCTAATGACACTTAGTCGCTTTTTGGGCCCTGGGGAGTTTCTAACCAATTTAGTTCACATTGGGGAACTGAACTCAGAGATTGGGCCATCATTTTGAAAGGGGGAGCCCTGATCTCTAACTGAGCTTGTGGGTCCCCCCACTCCCTACGTATGGGCAATGTCACCCTCCACACATGGCCATTATTCTACACACACCCCAATTTAGGGCACCCTGGAATAGGGTCCATGAGGGGCCCCCCACCCACTTCCAGCCCCCCTCCCTTCCAGGACGTCCAGCCATCACTGCCCCCAATATCCCAGAGGCCCCTTCTTACCTGCCCTTCACCCCCTCATCCACATAACCCCTCCACCCTCTTTTCATGTGCATGGCCCCCCTCGGACCCTGACCCTCGAAAGTGCCACCTGATGTGTTGGGTAAGCTGGATCTGCGAGGACTGCGTTTACTGCAGCAGTGAGAGAGACAGGCTTCCAACACTTGAAGAAGTGCAACTCGATTTTATTGAACTCTTAACTATCATACATACTTTAACTGTGGGTTGACACTATGCTGACTTGACTGGATACCTGTGGCTAACCTGACCAGGATATGTTACTCCCACATGGTGTATGTTCTAGTTGTTGCTGACGGGCTCTGACTGTCTCAGAGGCTGGATCCCAAGAGAGCGGGAAAACTAGTGCCCTCTGGCTTTATAGTGGTCATGTCCTGTCTGGTGATTGGCTGCTGTGTTTTGTTTGTTCATTGGTTATCCTATGTGTCAATCACTGCCTGTCTGTGCACCATCATATACCTGTGTGTATATTATGACATATCCCCCCTTTTTTTTACTTTTGAAAAATGTGTATAGATCAATAAATAGTGGGTGTGTGTATGTGTTGGAGCCTGTCTATATACAAAGTGTGTGAACGTATTTACATGGGAAGGTATCTAGTGCAGATAGAGGGCAGATAACAAATTAGGAAGAAACATTATGTACAGATGTGTAAACAATGAGGTAATGCAACATTCAGTCTATAAATTCAGTCTCTGTGGCGGGCGACGAATTCTGGTTGACCACATTAAGGTTGGGTCAGGGGCCGCCTGCACTGGAATGGGCGGAACTGCCTCCAATGTAGAGGTCAGTGAAAGAACAGGCAGATCGGCGGCCTCATGGAAGGGCGCGTCTGAGGAACCAGCATGAGAGGCGGGACATCACGTTGAGGTGACGAGTGTGGGAGCAGCCGCAGTGCCCGCCTATTACGCCGAAGAAAGGACCCATCATGCATGCGAACGAGGAATGGTCTCGGGGCCACTTGCTTAACCACCACAGCTGTGGCAGACCAGCCACCGTCAGGTAGCTGAACACGAACTCGGTCAGCAGGGACCAGAGCAGGGAGATCTGTGGCGTGGGCATCGTATGCCGACTTGCATTGGGCCCGAGACTGTTGCATCCTCTGCAGGACTGGAAAATTGTCAAGGTCCGGGATGTGGATAGCCGGCACCATCGTCCGTAGTGTGCGGTTCATTAGCAGCTGTGTTGGGGTCAGGCCAGTGGACAGAGGAGTCGCCCTGTAGGCGCCCGGAAAAAATCCGAACCAGAGTCAGCAGCTTTGCACCACAGTTTTTTTACAATGTGAACCCCCTTTTCAGCCTTCCCATTCGACTGGGTGTAGTGGGGGCTTGAAGTGACGTGCGTAAAATTGTACTGGCGGGCAAAATCCGTCCACTCCTGGCTAAAGAAGCACGGGCCATTATCAGTCATAACTAAGTGGAATGCCATGACGGGCAACGGTTTCTTTGCGTGCCTTGATGACTGTTGCTGATGTGAGGTCAGTCAGTCTGACCACCTCGGGGTAGTTAGAAAAGTAGTCAACGAGGAGGACATAGCCTCGGCCCTTTGCATGAAAGAGGTCAATACCAACTTTGGACCATGAGAAAGACACCAGTTGATGCGGCTGCAGAGTCTCTTTCGGCTGAGCCGGCTGGAACCTTTGACACGTTGGGCAATTGAGGACCGTGTTGGCGATATCCTGACTGATGCCTGACCAATATACTGCCTCTCGGGCTCAACAGCGACACTTTTCGACCCCCAGGTGATCCTCGTGGATTTGGCCGAGGAGCAGCTCTCGCATGTTCTGTGGGATCACTATTCTGTCCAGCTTCATTAGTATGACGTCCACTACTGCTAGATCATCCTTTACATTATAAAACTGGTGACACTGCCCCTTTTGCCAACCATCCATGAGATGTCACATGACCCGCTGGAGTAAAGGATCCCTGGCCGTCTCCTGACGAATTTGCACGACCCTTTCATCAGTGGCCGGAAAGTTGGATGCACAAAACATCACCTGAGCATCTATCTGACAGACAAAGTCCGACTGCTCACACAGCGTGGTGATGGATCTAGAAAGTGCGTCGGCCACAATGAGCTCCTTGCCCGGGGTGTAGACCAGGTCGAAATCGTAGCGGCGGAGTTTGAGGAGGCTACGTTGTAGCCGGGGCGTCATATCATTGAGGTCTTTCTGGATGAATGGAACCAATGGCCTGTGGTTCGTCTCGACCGTGAATTTGGGGAGTCCATACACGTAATCATGGAACTTGTCAATCCCTGTGAGGAGGCCCAGGCATTCTTTTTCAATCTGAGCGTATCGTTGCTCAGTAGGTGTCCTGGCTCTAGATGCATGTGCGACTGGGGCCCAGGAGGAGGATTCGTCCCGCTGGAGGAGTACTGCCCCAATGCCAGCCTGGATCGTGTCGGTGGAGATCTTCGTCTCCTTGGCGGGGTCGGAAAACGCCAGTACCGGGGCCTTGGTGAGTTTTGCCCTGAGCTCACGCTACTCTCGCTCATGAGCAGGGAGCCACTGGAAGTCTGTAGTTTTTTTAACAAGATGGTGCAGAGCTGTGGTGTGTGATGCAAGGATGGGGATAAACTTCCAAAGGAAGTTGACCATCCCTAGAAAGCAGAGGACCGCCTTCTTGTCCTCCGGGGTCTTCATGGCGTTGATCGCCGACACCTTGTCTGCATCTAGGTGCACACCGAACTGCGAAATGTGGTCGCCCAGGAACTTTATTTCTGCTTGACCGAACGAGCATTTGGCTCTATTGAGTCAGAGGCCATGCTCGTGGATCCTATGGAACACTCGCTTGAGGCGATCGATGTGCTCCTGAGGAGTTGTGGACCAGATAATGATATAATCGACGTACACTTGCACCTCCTCAATGCCCTCCATCATTTGCTCCATTATTTGGTGGAACATCTCCGAGGCGGAGATTATGCCAAAGGGCATCCGGTTGTAACAGTAACGACCGAATGGGGTATTAAATGCGTACAGCTTTCAACTGGACGCGTCCAGCTGTATTTTCCAAAACCCCTTGGAGGCATCCAACTTCGTGAGAAACTTGGCATGAGCCATTTCACTGGTGAGCTCTTCTCGCTTAGGGATAGGGTAGTGTTCCCTCATGATGTTACGGTTCAAATCTTTGGGGTCGATACAAATGCGAAGTTCCCCTGACGGTTTTTTGACACAAACCATGGAGCTGACCCAGTCCGTGGGTTCCGTGACCTTAGAAATGACGCCCTGGTCCTGGAGGTCTTGCAGTTGCTGCTTGAGGTGGTCCGAAAGGAGTGCCAGCGCCTGACGTAGTGCATGAACCACAGGTGTGGCATTTGGTTTCAGAAGTATCTTGTATCGGTAAGGGAGTGTGCCCATACCTTCGAAGACGCCGTGGTATTGTGCGATGATGTCATCTAACTGGGTTTGGAAGGTGACATCTGGCGAGACCGTTGCCTCTGTGGACGACATGGTGTGAACCCGCTGCACAAGATTCAAGATTTTGCAGGCCCGAGCACCGAGCAGGGAAGCTCTGTTGGTTCCTACAATTTCAAAACGCAGGGTTGCTTTTGAAGAACGATGGGATACCGCAAGCTGGCATGAGCCATTGGCAGCAATGGCATTGCCATTGTAGTCGAGGAGCTGGTAGGCTAGTGGAAGAATGCTTGGCTTGACGCGGATGGTATCAAGGTCAGACTTTGAAATTGAGGTTCGCTAAAGCGCCGGTGTCCAGCCTGAAGCGTATGCGAGCCTTGTTGACTGTAATGGTGGCACACTACTCGTCGTCCGGACCAATGCTCATCACTTGGAGTTGTTTCACCTTTTTGGCGGAAAGCATTGTATGCTTGGTGATGATGCCCACCCGGAATGGGGATGTGAGGCCCTCAGTGTCGGGACCTGGAATCATGTCGGAGTCGAAGTCTGCAACGGGTTGCTGTACTGACCGGACGTTCCTGTGCTGCGGCTGGGATCGCTGTGTGTTGGGCAGTGGAACAGATCTGCATAGGGCTGCGTAGTAGCCAAGCTTGCCACACTGGAGACAGCGTCAAGATTTCGCAGGACATTGCCGCTTTAAATGGGCGGAGCCACCGTTGTTGCACATCATGGTGCCGACATCAGGATGCTCCGTGCGCCACCACACATGCGTGGTGCAGTCGAACGATGTGCGCACCTGCGCTGTTCGGTCATAGGACTCGCCGTCCCTTTGGTTGTGGCACGCTGTGCAGGAGCCCGGGAAAAGCACGCAAAATGGCCGCCCTTATCCAGACTCAGGCCCTGGAGCTGTTTTACAGCCTGCACCCGCTCCGCATTGTGGGGGCCTTGCCGTGCCATCTCTGCCGCCTTGATATGGGAGTACCGGTTGTTAGCGTGCTCATGGAGGACGCAGGTTTCGATGGTGAGGGTGAGCTGCTTAACTTTAAGGAGCTGCTGGCAAAGGGGATCGGAGTGGACCCCAAAAACAATCTGGTCGCGGATCATGGAGTCGGAAGTGGAGCCGTAGTTGCAGGACTGCACGAGGATACGGATATGGGTTAAGAAGGACTGAAAAGGTTCATCCTTACCCTGAAGCCTCTGCTGGAACACATAGCGTTCAAAGCTCGTGTTGACTTCGATGTCACAGTGGCTGTGAACTTCAGCAGGACTCTTTTAAACTTTGTCTTGTCCTCGCCTTCAGCAACGGTGAGGGAGTTAAAGATGTGGATAGCATGGTCCCCGGCTGTAGAGAGGAAGAGAGCGATCCTCCTGGAAACCGATGCGGCTTCGAGGTCAGTAACTTCAAGATACAGCTGGAACTTTTGCTTGAAAATCTTCCAGTTTGCACCGAGGTTGCCGGCGATGCGGAGCTGCGGGAGAGGGTGGACGCTGGCCATGTTACCGGATGGCTGATCGCTGGTCAAAGGCAGACTATCTCAAGGTAGGTCCATCAAACTCGAGCATGACTCACTGGTACCATGATGTGTTGGGTAAGCTGGGTCTGCGAGGACTGCGTTTACTGCAGCAGTGAGAGAGACAGGCTTCCAACACTTGAAGAAATGCAACTTGATATTATTGAACTCTTAACTATCATACATACTTTAACTGTGGCTTGACACTGTGCTGACTTGACTGGAGACCTGAGGCTAACCTGACCAGACTATCTTACTACCACATGGTGTATGTTCTAGTTGTTGCTCATGGGCTCTGACTGTCTCAGAGGCTGCATCCCAAGAGAGCGGGAAAACTAGTGCCCTCTGGCTTTTATAGTGGTCGTATCCTGTCTGATGATTGGTTGCTGTGTTCTGTGTGTTCATTGGTCATCCTGTGTGTCAATCACTGCCTGTCTGTGCATCATCATATACCTGTGTGGGGGCAGCACGGTGGCACAGAGGGTTAGCCCTGTTGCCTCACGGCGCTGAGGTCCCAGGTTTGATCCCGGCTCTGGGTCACTGTCCATGTGGAGTTTGCACATTCTCCCCCTGTTTGCGTGGGTTTCACCCCCACAACCCAAAGATGTGCAGGGTAGGTGGATTGGCCATGCTAAATTGCCCCTTAATTGGAAAAAATTAATTGGGTACGCTAAATTTTTTTTAAAAAAAACATCATATACCTGTGTGTATATTAAGACACCACCTTGGCACCTTAGCAGTTCCAAGGTGTCTGTTAGGCAGTGCTAAGGTCCCACATTCCATGGGGAGGGCCAGGTGGGGCCACCCGGCATGATCCCTGACCAACCAGTGGCCTTTGTTGGACTGGGAAGCCCCCGGGTGCTGTTCCTTCTTGTCCACGTCTCTGTGGACTGGTACTGAATTGTGCCCAGTTGCGGCCTCCCTGACGATGCCGGTAGATCCCGGGAGGTTGGTAGATACGGAGTATGTAGGCCTTAAGTAGGTTTAAGGCCTACTTACACGAGCGTGACTTGGTCCTGCCCATTGTGAGTGGTTTCCTGATCCTGACATCTCTCAGGGTTTGGGTAGATCCCACAAGGTATCATGGCTGTTGGGAAGCCCGCAGGAGGCTTCACACAGGATCAGCTGTCCATGTCATGCTCCCATTGGGGCGCGATGTGGCCAGTAGATTGCGCCCGATATAATTACATTGGAAGCTGTCCAGAGAGGATTCAATTGACTGATTTCTGAGATGGAAGGGCTATCTTCCAGGGTCCAGGGTTCAAGTCCCTGTTCGGGCGATGCTTCTCAATCCCCATGTTAGTAAGGGAATTTGCTGAGAGTTTACATTAAGGGGCAGCAGGGTAGCATGGTGGTTAGCATAAATGCTTCACAGCTCCAGGGTCCCAGGTTCGATTCCCGGCTGGGTCACTGTCTGTGTGGAGTCTGCACGTCCTCCCCCTGTGTGCGTGGGTTTCCTCCGGGTGCTCCGGTTTCCTCCCACAGTCCAAAGATGTGCGGGTTAGGTGGATTGGCCATGCTAAATTGCCCGTAGTGTGCTAATAAAAGTAAGATTAATGGGAGGGTTGTTGGGTTACGGGTATAGGGTGGATACGTGGGTTTGAGTAGGGTGATCATGGCTCGGCACAACATTGAGGGCCGAAGGGCCTGTTCTGTGCTGTACTGTTCTATGTTCTATGTTCTATCTTATGAGGAAAGGTTGAACAGGTTGGGCCTGTATCTGCTGGAATTTAGAAGAACGGGAGGTTTCTGAAATATATGGATCCTGAGGGCTCTTGACAAGGTGGAAGCTGAGAGGACGTTTTCTCTTGTGACGGGATGGGGGTGGGGGTGGGTGTCCAGAACCGGGGGACATAGTTTAACAATTAGTCATCTCCCATTTGAAACGGAGATGAGGAGATTTTTTTCAGATGGACCTTAGTTTGTGGATTCTCTTCTCCAAAGAGCAGTGGAGGCTGGGTCATTGAATATATTCAAGGCTGAGTGAGATAGAGTTTTGATCAAAAAGGGAGTCAAGCGTTACAGGGGGGCAGTCAGAAAGGTGGAATTGAAGCTACAATCAGATCAACCATGATCGTATGAAATTGCAAAGCAGCCCTGAGTGGCCAAATGGTCTACTATTGCTCGAATTCTTGTGTTGGAGTAAGCTGAAGATCAAGCATCCAATGGAAATGCGGCCACAGATTTGAAGTCAATTGACATGTGTACCAGCGACACACCCAATTCACTCTAAAGTACGTCTTTCTTCGGACTGAAGGTTATATGCCCCTTAAGGTGAATTAGCCTTCTTCTCGAGAAAGTCTTCATGGTCTTCCAATACAATCTCACTGACCCCATCATTACAATGTTGCACGGGCTACATTTACATTGCCCTCAATCTGTGCACACCTTTCTATGCTTTCTATTTCTACTGCTCTGGTAATAGCCCACTGATGCAGCTGTGAACAGGGAACCTGTTATGTTATACACTTGAAGAAATTTAATTTTCTGCAAAATCTAACATTTTGACATTCAGCAAAAATACTACCAATGAGACTGCAAGTGCTACTAGGTGGATTGTTGAGAATGTTTCTGGGTGTTCCTAAATTGTGCTCTCCTTCAGACCATTTCCTAGCATTATGATGAGCTTCTTCTGCAAACACACTGTGAAACTTTAGTGGAAGCCCCTATCACACTGTGACATTTAAAAAAAATCTCTTTCAAAATAGTAGTTTAGAGGTAAGATTGCGGTAATGCTGCAGTGTGATGCACTGCTAATAGACCGGAACATCATATCTCCCAGGTCATATTAAGGTCAGCCACAAAGGGGCTCCACCCGCTAGGCAGCTGATTTTTAATATTCAAAGAGCAGTCAGCTACTCCATTTTCTGATAGCATTGAAATAAAACTCAATGAGAAGTTTTCAAAGTTCCCAGCTGCCGCAAAGGTGCAATCAATCTGCTGTCTTTGCACATTTAAAATATGACAATGCGCGGAAACTGGAATTATACTGTAAATTGAGCAAACTCAGATCAATGTGGGATGGCCTCCCTATGGGATACCAGACCATTTACTTCCAATCTGATCAGGATCCAACACCCAAATTATCCTGCCACTTTCAGGTCCGTATGTAGCTAGAAACCTCCATGCCAAAAGTGCTGCAGCCTAATATTCAACTTAAGCTTGCTCTTTGTCAAGAAATGTTTTTTTTTCCCCATGTGAGTATTTAGGTGTTAGCATAATAAAAGGCACAAACGCTGAGAGATTGCATATAAATAGAATTACTATTCATGTATTCAAGCTCACTGAAGCTTTTTTCTGAGCAACTGGACAGTCTTTTATTGAAGAGACAGAAACTGAGCTCAGTGCACAACAGCACTGACATGTAAGAGAAAAATACAAGTGGGCCGGTTAGTCATTGCTAGCCCTGTGGATGGGACATGTTCATTTATAATTGCAAAGTACTGAGTCATTGAAAATATTATTTAAAATACTTATTCTCTTTATACCATGGATTCACTTAGAGATCCGAATGTACTCAAACTGGGTAAATTAGTGCTCCTAGTATTTGCTTTGTTATAGTTTAAAACTTAGTTAACAGTTTTTGTCACTCCCAGAAAATACTTTTTCCTTCCCTATGTCTTCTTTGAAACTGGGGGAAAGTATAAAATATAATGGGCGGGATTGTCCGATGCCCCGCCGGGTCGGAGAATCACCGGGGGCGGCGTGAATCTTGCCCACGCCGGCCGCTGAATTCTCCGGCACCGGAGATTCGGCGGGGGCAGGAATCGAGCCGCGCCGGTCGGCGGCCGCTCGCAGTGGTCCCCCCCCCCAGCGATTCTCCAGCCCGCGATGGGCCGAAGTCCTGCTGGTTCTTTGCCAGTCCCGCCAGCGTAAATTAGACTAGGTCCCTTACCGGCGTGATCTGGTGGCGCAGGCGGGCTCCGGGGGGTGACCCCACTGTGGCCTGGCCCGCGATTGGGGCCCACCGATCCGCGGGCGGGCCTGTGCTGTGGGGGCACTCTTTTCCTATGCGTCGGCCGTGTCAGCCTCCGCGATGGCCGACGCATAGGTGAACCCCCCTGTGCATGCGTGGGGATGACGTCAGCAGCCGTTGACGCTCCTGCGCATGCGTGGACCCGCGCTAGCTGGCGGAGTCCCTTCGGCCCCGGCTGCCGGGCACCAAAGGCCTTCCACGCCGGTCGGCAGGGCACAAACCACTCTGGCGCCGGCCTAGCCCCTGAAGGTGCGGAGGATTCCACACCTTTGGGGCGGGCTGACGCCGGAGACGTTCACGCCACTCCGTCCCTCCGGGACCCTCCCTCCCTGCCGGGTACAGGAGAATCTCGCCCGATGTCTTCAACATTTTGCAGCTAAGAAAAAGAAGAAGCAAATATAAGCTCAATGGCTTTCAAAACATCAATGCATAAGAAAGTGAGCACAATGAGCCTTTATTGCAGATTGGGGCAGGAAAACTATGGTAAAAGTTTACAACCTACAACAAATTGATCCTTAGTTGCAAATAACTGCAAGAAAGATGTAAGATACCAGTCAGGCACTGTTTATATTAAAATTTATTATAGTTTACTATCCAGTGAGAAAAACTGTTAAGTTGCTATTCTGTATGGGTGGCTACTCAAGCAGAACTGTTGTATTTGCTGCATCGTCTGCATTGCTATAATAGATTAATGATGTGGACTGTGATATTACTTTTTGTAAACTATGCAAATTCAATTTTGGGAGAGATCATTGCATATCATTCAGTTTATGGCTTGTTTACTGCCAGCTGTTTCCATTTTCAAAATTTATGCCGTTTTTTTCATCTCACCATATGTGTTATCTTACATAAATTACTGATATTTCCAAGATTGTGCGCGAGAAGTCATATTTATACATTTTCAATAAATAAATGAAGCACTAGTTGACTTGTAATGAAGTGTGCTCATATTTCAGTGTTTACCTACCATTTATGGGGTTTTATACAATATTTCTTTCAAAATAAATCACTGAGACAGGACCATTTAAAGAACTTTATGTTATGGCTTGGAGGAAGGTGTACCTGATACTGCAGATAACTTATTCAAATTCACTGGGCAGCATAGGAGCACAGTGGTTAGCACAGGTGCTTCACAGCTCCAGAGTCCCAGGTTTGATTCCCAGCTTGGGTCTCTGTGCAGAATCTGCACCTTCTCCCCATGTTTGCGTGTGTTTCCTCCGGGTGCTCCGGTTTCCTCCCACAGTTCAAAGATGTGCAGGTTAGGTGGATTGGCCAGGATAAATTGCCCTTTGTGTCCAAAAAAGGTTAGGTGGGGTTATGGGGATAGGGTGCAGACCCGATGAGCCGAATGGCCTCCTTCTGCACTGTAATTTCTATGAATATATAAATAAAACAAATGTGTGTGCAAGTGTTGTGTCTTTTTAATCCATTGTTAATGTTACAACACTCCATATCCCACAGGTTATTATGAGTAAGAAATAAATGTCTCAAATTACTAGAACTGTTAAGGGAACCACCTCATAAAAAGAATATGCAACCTCCATTGTCTAGTTGCAACATTGAGGCTATTAACATCTACCTTCAGTTTCAATGACAGGAGATTGCTTCCTCAGATAAATCTTCCTCCCCATGATCATAAAGTGCCCTGTAGGAGTTCAATTCTTGCAATTTCTATGTGGCCTGGATATAACAATTAACCCAGCTGTATTAAAATTGATTGTGCCCTTAAAAACACAAAATAAATGACCAGACTGCAATTGTAGAAGCTAAAATAGTTGATAAATGTAAATACAAATTAAACAAAAATACAATATTAAACTTAAGCAATATTTAGCGATACACGCCACACTGCATTCTTTAGAATCTTGTACTGAGCTGTATTAACATTTGCCTTTTTCAAATTGTACAGTATTAGAATGACTGGCAAATGGAATCAATAGTCTTTTGTGGTACAAAATATTTGTTGAGGTTTCCAGCTTCAGTTTTTTTAAGGAAAGCTTTCTGACATTTAGGTCTGAGCAAGAAGTTTTTAATAGCCTCCTTTCAGCAAACAAACTAATGAACCTTTAAGCTAACGGTACGGAAATATGGTTGTATTACCTAGCTGTAGCGTCTATACTTTTGGCATTACGTGGGTTGTTTTGGATTAAAATGCGATCCATGGCACATGTGCACACTTCTTGCTTGTGCTCCGCTGTGCACCATTTTTGGGAGGTCGGTTGGCTGGTACTAGGATTGCTCACTGGGTAGGGGAGGGGTGGATTTTCAGGGCCTACTCTATACGGCCGCAAATCCCTTATGGTCACTAACTCTCGCAAGGGGGCCGGAATGAACCCCCACCCACAGGCAACATAATCAGGCATGAAGTTGATTACAATCCATTTGAATTCATTTAAACACACCTAAATGACATTACGCCTTATCTTTCTGGGAAATCATACGTTCAATATTGTTCTCCAGCAGTCGAGATGACCACAGCAGGGCAGGACTAGAGGGCTGGACTCTACAGGAATTCCATTGAGAGGGGCTCCCACTAAGCCGCAATGGGTATGAAGGGGGTGGCCGGGTGGGTGGGGTGGGCAGCAGGATCCCTGATGCTGGCGATCCCTGTAGAGCCGGGCTTACTGCTCTATCAGGCCCTGCCAGAATGGCAGCACAGTACCTTTTTTTGATGAAATGTCAGAAGATCTGAAGGGAAAACTTGGTTGATCTCTGAGGAGAAACACCCCAGCTTTCAGTCAAAACCTGACACCTATTTTTTTGGGAAAGTCCCGCCTTAGAAGTATGCAGAGTAGGCAGATCATGATGTGAGTCAATATGTCACGCTGACTCAACACTATTGATGCCATTTATGACTGCAGCACTCCAGCTAAAGCCCTCTCCAAACCACGCACACATAAACATAGTTCAGCATCAGGAAGGTGCCATTAAAAGGGATAATCAACTCTCAGGTTAATTGTTAATTGACTTCTAATGGCTGCTGCTGAATTAGTAGAAGCATTTTGTGGTTTGCAATGTAAAGTTGGTAAAGTCTACTGGGAGTGATAAAGATCTTGGTTCTGACTTCAAGGGTTCTGCTCTGTGCTCCCACGTGCTCTCAGTCTTCCGTGCTGTAGTATCTATTTCCCATTTCTGCAGCATTACAGAGAGAATGAGCAGACGCATTACAGAGGGAAAGCTGCTTCAAGGCCAGAATCAAACCTGGGTCCCTGGTGCTGGGAGGCAGCAGTGCTAACTACTGTGCCACTGTGTCGGTTGGCACGGGACTCCTCTATCTTCCTTGATTCAAACGCAGGCTTTCTGGCAGACCTGCTGATACACCACGCATTTTGCCTGCATAAGCATCTGCCGACCCAACCAAGTGTTCATCTGGGTTTCCTGAAGTGGAACTCATGTGTAACTTTGCCCTCCAGTTGGCATTCATGCTGCCCTTTCCCTCTGCCCTGGTTGCAGACCATTTGAACCCAGTGACTCAGCATGTGCTGATCCCATGTCTGTTCTACCTTCTAAAAGTACGTGCTTTGTCAGTATCTGAGCTGATGACTGATCACCAGTTTTTAAGTACTCTTCCAGTTCACTCCTGCACCAATGTCTGACAAGGTTTCAATTCTTGGGTATCCGTAAGGAGAAAGGTCCAGGGCAGCTAGCAGGGAGGGCAGTGGCAGAAATCAAGGGCTGCATGCTTTGACCATCCCCAACATGTCAATCAGGCGAGATTGTGGGATGTGGGAAAAATGATTAGATAGAATTATACTGTCACGTTCAATGCTCTTAACTCCACCACTGGCCACAGTTTCAGGTCATGAACTCTCTCTAATAATGGCGAGCACAGTTGTATCTGGATGAGAGCATGCAGCCGCGCCTGGCCCCACAGGTTTGCTGCTGCTACTTGTGGTTCGGCGCCACATTGTCCTGTAAAAGATAAAGAAACGTGTCAGTGACTATGATGCAATCTGAATGATTTGCTTGTCATGCTTGAATAACAGCAGCATGTGCAAGCTGTGAAATGTGGGTGTGAGGCTTACAGGAGTGCTACGTTTGTGCGGGCGAGGTGAAATTATGAATGTAAGGTGGGAGTTGTGATTGATAGAGATTGTTGGTAACTGAGGGATGGAGATGCGGTAGATTAATTGTGTGAGGTTCGTGGTGCACTTGGTGGGACATGGCATTTTAAAATGCATTAATTGACTTTGACCACTCATGTGTGGTCATTCAATTTCTGATAGAATTGCATCAAAATCCTCGAGGCAACACAGCGGGCATTGTCTTACACAACCATCTGTTCCCAATGCCGTCTCAAGAGGTTGTCTGGACAGCTTCCTGTCCTGCTTTGCACCAAAGCCTGTACCATTACACCAGTGAACCTTGGAGCCTGCTCCCTGTCATGTTATGCCAGATTGAAATGTCGGGCAAGATTTTAATTTCCGAATGGAGGTGTGAATTGGGTGCCAAAGTACTTTTTTTTTGCTGGAAGGTTAATTTTCCTTTGCCTTCTTGACCCTACACCATTTTTGTGTGACATTTTCTCACATCTGCATGTAAAACACACACGCATCTCTTGTGAGATTGTGGTCCCCATGTGAGCACAACTGGAAAATTATATTGCCTGCCACCTGCGATTTTCATATGTTGACGTGTTTTGGGAGTTCTTAAAAAAAAACACTTCTTTGGAGACTGTACGATGAGTGTGGGAATCCTTCAAGGAGTCAGGAACACTAAGAAAGGTGAGTGCAAAATGTTTTGACACATTCAAATATCATTGTTAGGTGGCACAGTAGTTAGCACAGCTGCGTCACGGCGCTCAGGTCCCAGATTCAATCCCGGCTCAGGGTCACTGTCTGTGTGGAGTTTGCACATTCTCCCCGTATTTGCGTGGGTTTTGCCCCCACAACCCAAAGATCTGCAGGGTAGGTGGATTGGCCATGCTAAATTGCCCCTTACTTGGAAAAATTGAATTGGCTACTTTAAAATGTAAAATATATATATATATATCATTATTAGATGCTGTATTGCAATGTAGATGTGTTTTTAATGCAGTGATTTGTCACAGGGACCTGTCCCGCAAAGGTAAGTAGACGCATACATTGGCCATTGCTGTGCAAGTGTTGTAATGCATTATGTCGTTTTTCCATTGGATAAAGTGCTGTAATGCATTAGAAAAATAAATGCTCTGCCAATCTCTGTTGTCATTATTGTGCTGTAATTTAAATTGATTGATACCTCTGAATTTTCTTTTTAAAATCCTTGATTTTGAAAGTTGAAAATAATTTCTGCTCCTGCTCCTTTCTATTTATTGACAGGTACTCAGTTTTGAATTAGAAATAGGACACCATGAACTAAATTCTTGCTCCCTGGTTAGGGGTATAGAGTCAAGATTATTCCTTGCTACAGAAACCTGATCTGGGAAGATGTGCAGTCATAGATGGATGGATTTGACTTCTGGTGGATGGGGTGAAATGGGAGTCAGGCTCCCAGCCCCAATTCATAGAATCATCGGTTTTACAGTGCAGAAGCAGGTCATTTGGCTCATCGAGTCTGCACCCGACCTTGCACCCGCCCTTAATTAGGTGCAAAAGCACCTACTTCAGCCCATGCCTCCACCCTAACTCCGCAACCCAGTAACCCCACTTAGCCTTTTTTTGGCCACTAAGAGCAATTTAGCATGGCCAATCCACCTAGCCTGCACATCTTTGGACGTGGGAGGAACCAAGAGCACCCACAGGAAACCCACGCAGACACGGAGAGAATGTGAAGAGTCCACACAGATAGTGACCCAAGCCGGGAATCGAACCTGGGAACCTGGAGCTGTGAAGCAACTGTGCTCACTACTGTGCTACCGTGCTGCCCACTAATTCATTGGTATCACAGGAGCTTCCAGGTATAGCGAGGGCTGGGAAAAGAAGTCTCACTTTGGCAGTTAGGCATTGTGAAAAAAACAATTAAAAACACCCTCCAGTCGTCCCCCCTCAGAGCCCACGCACTCCCCATGACCCATCCATGTCAACCCATGCCACCTCATATATCCCAACAACCCCCTGGTCCCTAAACACTCCATGCTAATCTATGCCAACTCCACCCACCCTCATGCCCCTTATAGTCCCTCTGCCAAGATATGTCCCTCCTTTCACCCTCTTGGCTGTTCATACATGGTCTCCATGCCAATGTATGTCCCATTGCCCACCCCCATGGCCATTTATAGCCCTAATGCCAATCTATGTCCTATCACCCACCATCCTTTGACTTTAAACCCCCCAATGTCAACTCACCCAGTATCTACCATGGACAGATCTCAGGATCCCATGCTTAGATTAAATAACATTCCAAAAAGTGTCTATTGATGATTCAGTGTTTTAAAAAATAAATCCATCCACTACACTTAACCCCCTTTAATCCCTCATAAAAACGAGCTCTTATTCACTGTCCTACTTCGAACACTGTGTAAGCACCTGGATCTGTCAATTAAACTGTACACTGACAAGCATCCTACTCTTATAATAATATTATCTAAAATAAATTATGCAGCACTAATCCTATAATGGTAGTCCTCACACTTATGTCAACAGGTAGAATGAAATAGCAAGCATTGATTTGTTTCAACATCAGAGACTGTTTTTTCAAATATTCAAAGGGCATGGGAGTTAAATGCCTTGACAGTTTGACAGCCCCCTTGATGGTTTCCTTTGACATTTGCATCGACCATGACAATTCTGATGAGTTTATCTACCTTTTGTGCGCAGTCATGTCTACTTTTCACAATCTCAAATGGCACTTGATTTCTTCCACCAAGTCCATATCAAAAACGATATTTTATCCTCTAAAGAACTCTGATATGTTCAGATGTTCTCCTACCCGGTCTAGCGTGCACACCTCATATTTCCCTCTCCATCCTTGCAAAAATCTGGCCCAAGGGAAGCCAGCTACACTTAAACATGTGTAGCTGCCTCTATGAACCACAGATCTGCAAATTGCAACCTGCCCCCCATTAACTCCTTCCGCTGCAGAAATTCAGGCCCATCTGTTTTGTCAGTTTCAGGCAATGCAGCTAGAGCTTTTGTTCTGACAAGTATAATCATTATGAATGTTTGGCTGGCTTTCAAAAGCTGTAAATAGCTTCAGCTGAGCAGGTATCCTGTTGACCCAAGTATGATTGAAACTTTTAAGAGGCTGTAATAGCAGAATATGCCACTGATGTGACTTCTTGTTTATTTACAAACCTAAAGAATACTTAGGGTAGAATTTTATAGTCCTTCACACTGGTTGGATTTCCATTCTCGCTAAAGTCACTGGACATTTGAATGCCTTGCTGCCTTTTATGGCCCCTCCCTGCCATGATGGGGCCATAAAATTTCGCCCTTAAAGGATTACAAATCTTTTTGGAAGGTCTCATTTTTTTTCTTTATAGTATCAGTGTTAGTGTTTAAATTCAGAAGGGCCACACAGAAGGTGGCACAGTGGTTAGCACTAGAGCCTCACTCTGCCGAGGACCCAGGTTCGATGCCGGCCCCAGGTCACAGTCCATGTGGAGTTTGCACATTCTCCCTGTGTCTGCGTTCGTCTCCACAAGATCATAAGACATAGGAGTAGAATTAGACAACTGAGCACATTGAGACTGCTCCGTCATTCAATCATGGCGGATGTTTTTCTCATCCACATTCTCTTGCCTTCTCCCCATAACCCATTATCCCCTTATTAATCAAGAACCTATCTATCTCTGTCTTAAAGACACTCCGTGATTTGGCCTCTACAGCCTTCTGCGGCAAAGAGTTCCACAGATTCACCACCCTCTGGCTGAAGAAATTCCTCCTCGTCTCTGTTTTAAAGGATCGTCCCTTTAGTCTGAGGTGGTGTGCTTTGCTTCTAGTTTTTCCTCCAAGTGGAAACATTCCCTTCACATCCACTCTATCCAGGGGCGGGATTCTCCGACCCCCCGCCGAGTCAGAGAATCGCCCAGAGCCGGCGTCAATCCTGCCCCCGCCGTGTCCCTAATTCTCCGCTCCCCGAGATTCGGCAGGGGCGGGAATCACGCCGCGTCGGTCGGGGGGCCCCCCGCGGCAATTCTCCAGCCCGCGATGGGCCGAAATCCCGCCGCTGACTAGCCTCTCCCGCCGGCGTGGTTTAAACCACCTCTCTTACTGGCGGGATTGGTGGCGCGGGCGGGCGCCGGGGTCCTGGGGGGGGGGGGTGCGGGGCGATCTGACCCCCATGGTGGCCTGGCCCGCGATCGGGGCCCACCGATCGGCGGGCGGGCCTGTGCCGTGGGGGCACTCTTTTTCTTCCGCCTTCGGCATGGTCTTCACCATGGCGGAGGCAGAAGAGACCCCCTCCCCTGCGCATGCACCGGTATGCCGTCAGCAGCCACTGATGTTCGGCGCATGCGCGGACTTAAGCCGGCCGGTGAAGTCCTTTCGGCCCCAGCTGGCTTGGCGCCAAAGGCCGTTCACGTTAGCCGGCGGAGTGGGAACCACTCCGGCGCGGGCCTAGCCCCTCAATGTGGGGGTTTGGCCCCTAAAGGTGCAGAGACATCCGCACCTTTAGGGTGGCCCGACGCCGGAGTTTTTCACGCCACTCCAACACGCTGGGACACCCCGCCCCGCCAGGTAGGGGAGAATCCCGGCCCAGGTCTCGCAGTGTCTTGTGAGTTTCAATCAGATCCCCCCTCATCCTTCTAAACTCCAACGAGTACAGACCCAGAGTCCTCAACCATCTTCATACGAAAAGCTGTTCATTCCAGGGATCATTCTTGTGAACCTCCTCTGGACCCTCGCCAAGACCAGCACATCCTTCCTTAGATACGGGGCCCAAAACTGCTCACAATACTCCAAATGGGGTCTGACCAGAGCCTCATCCAGCCTCAGAAGTACATCCCTGGTCTTGTATTCTAGCCCTCTCGACATGAATGCTAACATTGCATTTGCCTTCTTAACTGCCAACTAAATCTGCAATTTAACCTTAAGTGAATCGTGAACAAGGGACGGGATTCTCCCGCAATCGGCAGTGCGACCCGCACCGCCGCCAAAGAGTGGCATGATCCACTCCCGCGTCGGGCTGCCCAGGAAGGTGCAGAACCCTCCGCACTTCCGGGGGCTAGGCCGGCGCTGGAGGGTTTGGCGCCGTGCCAACCGTGCCGAAGGGTCTCTGCCCGCTGGCGCAAATTGGCGCATGCACAGGATCGCCAGCGTGCTCTGGCGAATTTGCAGAACTGCTGCGTTTCCTGCGCATGCGCAGGGTTTTTTTCGCCTTATAGAGGCCAGTCCGAAGCTGGCGTCGGCGCGGCAGGGCAGGATTCACGCCGTCCCCCCGGCGGGGGTCGGAGAATCCCGCCCCAGGACTCCCATGTGTTTCTGATTTTCTAAGCATTTCCCCATGTCTAAATTCCTCCTTCCAAAGTGCATAACCTCACACTTTTCCACATTGTATTTCATTTGCCACTTCATTGCCCACTCTCCTAGCCTATCCAAATCCTTCTGCAGCCCCCTTGCTTCCTCAATACTACCTGTCCCTCTACAGATCTTTGTATCATCTGCAAACTTAGCAACAGTGCCTTCAGTTCCTTCTTCCAGATCATTAATGTATATTGTGAAAAGGTGTGGTCCCAGTACCAACCCCTGAGGTGCACCACTAGTCACCGGCTGCCGTCCTGAAAAAGACCCCTTTATCCCCACTCTCTGCCTTCTGCAAGTCATCTAATCCTCTATCCATGCCATGGACTCTTAACGTATTTAATTATCTCCTATGCGGCACCTTGTTAAAGGCCTTCTGGAAATCTAAACAAATCACGGCCACTGGTTCTCCTTTGTCTAACTTCCTTGTTACCTCCTCAAAGAACTCTAACAGATTTGTCAGACATGACCTCCCATTGACAAAGCTGTGCTGACTCAGTCCTATTTTACCATGCACTTCCAAGTACTCCGCGATCTCATCTTTAATAACAGACTCTAAAATCTTACCATGACAGAAGTCAGGCTAACCTGCCTATAATTTCCCGTCTTCTACCTCCCTCCCTTCTTGAACAGCGATGTTACATTATCCACTTCCCAGTCCTCTGGGACCCTTCCTGCCTCCAGTGATTCTTGAAAGATCACCACCAATGCCTCCACAAACTCCTCAGCTATCTCTTTTAGGACTCTGGGGTGTAGCCCATCCAGTCCAGGTGACTTATCCACCTTCAGACTTTTCAGTTTCCCCAGAACCTTCTCCTTAATGATGGCCACTACACTCACCTCTGCCCCATGATTCTCCTGGAGCTCTGGTATCCCACTGGTGTCTTCCACCGTGAAGACTGATGCAAAGTAACAATTCAATTCATCTGCCATTTCTTCGTTTCCTATTATTACTTCTCCAGCCACATTTTCCAGTGGTCCAATGTCTATTGTTTCCTCTCTCTTACCTTTTATATATTGAAAGAAACTCTTCCTATCTTATTTTATATCACTAGCGAGCTTGCACCCATATTTCATCTTCTCTCCCCTTATTGCTTTTTTAGTTGTCTTCTGCTTGCTTTTAAAGGATTCCCAGTCCTCTGACTTCCCACTAATCCTCGCCACATTGTATGCTTTTTCTTTTGCTTTTATGCTGTCCTTGACTTCCCTCATCAACCATGGATGCCTTGTACTGCCCTCAGCATATTTCCTCCTCCTTGGGATCAATTTCTGCTCTGCTTCCCAAATAACCCCCAAAAATTCCTGCCATTGCTAATCCACCGTCTTCCCTGCTAGTCTCCTTTTCAATCAACTCTGGCCATCTCCTCCCTCATGTCTTTGTAATGACCCTTATTTAATTGTCATACCGTTGCTTCTGATTCCAACTTCTCCCTCTCAAACTGCAGGGTAAATTCTATCATGTTGTGGTCACTGTTCTCTAAGGGTTCCTTCACCTTAAGTTCCCTAATCAAGTCTGCCTCATTACACAAATCCAGAATTGCCTGTTTCCTTGTAGGCTCTGTCACAAGCTGCTCCAAAAAACCGTATCTTAAACATTCCACAAATTCCTTTTCATGGGATCCACCACCAACCTGTTTTCCCAGTCCACCTGCATATTGAAGTCCCCCATGATTATTGTGATATTGCCTTTTTTACATGCTTTCTCTATCAAGAGTTATTATCTGCCCCACATCCTGACTACTGCTAGGCGGCCTGTACATAACTCCCATCAGGGTCTTTTACCTTTGCGATTCCTCAACTCTACTCACAGAGATTCTATGCCTTCTGATTCTATATCACTCCTTGCTATCGATTTAACGTCATTCCTTACTCACAATGCAACCCCACCCCCTTTGCCCATCTGCCTGTCCTTTCGATAGGTCACATATCCTTGTATATTTAGAGAAAATCTGTAAAATCTCAGCAGGTTTGGCAGCATCCGTAGGGAGAGAAAAGAGTTCACGTTTCGAGTCCAATGACTCTTTGTACTTGTCATTGGACTCGAAATGTTAGCTCTTTTCTCTCCCTACAGATGCTGCCAGACATGCTGAGATTTTCCAGCATTTTCTCTTTCGTTTCAGATCCCAGCATTCGCAGTGATTTTCTTTTATTCTTGTATATTTAGATCCCAGCCCTGATCCTCTTGCAGCCAAGTTTCTGTGATGCCCACAACATGATACCGGCCAATTTCAATGTGCGCAACAAGCTCACTTACCTTGAACTTGGGTTCACCTTTCATGATTTTGAGCCCCCTTGTCAGGCGCCATGATCCCTCTGTCCAGATTTGAACTTTTAACAAATTTAATCCAAAATTCACTTGGAAAGAATACAATTGGCACAATTCCCAAATTAAATGAAATTTTATGAAGGATACTGAATGACAAGGAATGTTTAAGGTACCATGTTCAATGTACAATGTCCAGTGCTGAGTGGAACTTTAACAGAGTCCTCTGTTTGTTCAGCTTCAGCAGGCCCGAGTTAAACATGCTCAACCATTGCCCTTGTGGCTGTCTTAAGGTCATACTTTATCCTGTCAATTAGATAGGAGTTTAGGGATGAAATTACTTGCCATTATAAGTTGTTTGAGTCATCTGTGATGTTAGAGAACACATTTCAACTGTTTAATTTTAAACTTTGATACTTCAGATCATGCAAGTTTGCACAAAATATGGCAAGGCAAATTTTCAATTTCTGCCAGATTTTAAAATAAAACTGAATTTTACACAGCACAGGGTTGATCGAATACCAGGCACTGAGATGACCAGGAACGCAATGGAGAATTGGGAGGGTGGGACTGCCTGTTCTCACTCAGAGTGAAGAGAACTTATTTGCAAAACTTTATATTGTTGCTTTGCTTTCAAATGTTACAAAATTCCTAGGTTGGTAAGGGAGTTTTGTTACCGCATTTTATTCAGGGACATAACTCCTTTCACTCGTTATCATATAGAACATAGAACATAGAACAGTACAGCACAGAACAGGCCCTTCGGCCCTCGATGTTGTGCCGAGCAATGATCACCCTACTTAAACCCACGTAACCCATATACCCGTAACCCAACAATCCCCCCATTAACCTTACACTACGGGCAATTTAGCATGGCCAATCCACCTAACCCACACATCTTTGGACTGTGGGAGGAAACCGGAGCACCCGGAGGAAACCCACGCACACACGGGGAGGACGTGCAGACTCCACACAGACAGTGACCCAGCCGGGAATCGAACCTGGGACCCTGGAGCTGTGAAGCATTGATGCTAACCACCATGCTACCGTGAGGCCTTATACTTTCAGTAAACAGAATAGCAGAATATATTACAAATAATACAGCACTGGAATGTTGTCAACACATTTTGGAGTTTTGCTTACTTGGTCTTGAAACTTAAGGAGAAATTTTGGAAAACTTTCCTTTTGAGTATTAATTAATCGTACAGAGTTTCTGGTTATCTCAATACCTGGCATTTGATCAACCCTGTACTGAAAATGAAAAAATTAAAATCGCTTATTGTCACAAGTAGGCTTCAAATGAAGTTACTGTGAAAAGCCCCTAGTCGCCACATTCCGGCGCCTGTTCGGGGAGGCTGGTAGGGAAATTGAACCGTGCTGCTGGCCTGCCTTGGTCTGCTTTAAAAGCCAGCGATTTAGCCCAGTCTGCTAAACCAGCCCCTGGGAGCAGGCAGGAATGCAGATCAGCTGCCCACTGCAAGGCTCATTTCAAATTAGTTGTTTAATTCACATTGTCAATCAGGACAATATTCTGTATATTCTTATTTAACATTCAAAAATAAAATGTTGAAAATAGTGAAAAGCTGATATGCAAAGTACCATACATATTTGGATTTTTGTTACTATGTGTCCTCATTTTTCAGTGCATGTATGTTTCTGGATCCCTCCTGTCCAAATAACAGTCAGCAGGCTGGACTTTACAAGACCAACAAGGAGGTCAACCAGATCCCCTGGGGATTAACATGCATGAGGTCAGGACATGTGGAAAAATCAATTGTGAAAAAAGAGTGGTGACATCAGAAGGATGAAAAGAGAACAAAATATGGGGCAGATCTTCCTGTTATTGTGCTGCAGCATTCCGCAGTGCTTCCACACAGAAGACTGAGTGGAACATATCAGGCGTGATTCTCTCAGCCTGGGGCCAGGCCGGAGCATCGCCATGACCAGCATGGAATGCGCCACGCCCCCCCCCAACGTCAGGAAGCGATTCTCCGCAGAGCAGAGAATCGGGCGGCATTGACGCGGTGTGATTGGCATGGCGCCAGTCGGGGGCAGCTCTATGTGGCCCCCCCTCCGCCAATTCGCGGCCCAGGATGGGCTGAGCGGCCGTAACAAAAACCCAAGTCCCGCCGGTGCCGTCCACGTGTGGTCTTACCGTGGAAGGGTCCAGGGGCAGCCGGTGGGGGGGCCACAGGACCTCCACTGTGGCCTGGCCCGCGATCGGGGCCCACCGATCAACAGGCCGGCTTCTCGGGCTGGGAATCTCCTTTCTTCCGCACCAGCCCCTTTAGCCCTATGCCATGTTGCATCGGGCCCAGCGCGGAGAAGGGAGCCACTGCACATGCGCGCGTTGGCGCCAGCCCCACTGCGCAGGTGCGCATTGGTGCCAGTGCCACTGCGCATGTGCGGACCCTGCGGCTCTCAGTTGATGCTGGGATCAGCAGCTGGAGCAGCGTGGGTCGCTCCAGTGCCGTGCTGGCCCCCTGTAGGAGCCAGAATTGCTGATCCTGAGGCCATGTTGACGCCGTTGGGAAACGCGAGGGCGTTTACAACGACGTCAACACTTAGCCTCAGGATCAGAGAATCCCACCCACCATGTTTCAGAATTTTCTGATTTCCAGGGCCCCAAAGGGCTATTGTTTGCAGCCCTGCATTATTACAAGCCCAAATTGTGAAATCCCATAGTTATGTAACCTTTCAATTCCATAAATGTGCAGCCCATTTCCAATGATAGACAAAGCTGATCATTTGCAAATGCACGACATGCCGGTGTTGCAATCTCCATAGAGGCCGATAACTTTTTAAAAATAAATTTAAACTTCCAGTAACTGATTGAAAGAATGACAGTGGGGATTTTCCAGCTGATCTCACCGGCGGAATCTTCCGGTCTCGCCGATGGCGAACCCCCGTCTCAGGTTTCCCAGCAGTGGAGGTGGATTGATAGCCGCGGGCCGGCCAATGTCAGGCCACCCAACGTCAGGCCGCCTCCTACCACTGAGAAACATGCCCCGAGGGCATAGAAAATCTACCCCCACCCCCGACATGTTAAGATTTCACATTTTAAAACCGTTACTATAACAAATGTATAAAAGCATTAATAACTTAACGCTAATTTCTTTTTGTAAGCAACTTAAAATGTAAATTACAGAGAGGAACATTACCCTTTTATACTGATCATATGTCACATTCTCCATGGAATTACAGTTCTTTTAGCAAACAGTTTACAATTGCTCCCAACTTCCACTTGGTTCCCATATCCCTGTTTCACCAAGTAGTAACTTTGATAGACCACCTCCTGGCGCTTTCCTCAGTTTTTGGAGAGTTTCTTAAATCCACTGCAGTTGTAAATCCTGTACCGATAATTCTTCCTTTCCCGGCCTTGCCAGAACAAACTCCACAAAATCTTTGGAAGGCTGCAGGCTCCATCTCTTCGACTAGAGACCGTCTCACTCCCGTGTCAAACTGTGGTAGCGTGTAAAGTCCAGGGGCGGGATTCTCCGGCCCCCCTGCCGGGTTGGAGAATCGGCGGGGGACGGCGTCAATCCCGCCCCCACCGGCTGCCGAATTCTCTGGCACCAGGGATTTGGCAGAGGCGAGAATCACGCCGCGCCAGTCGGTGGCCGCTGGCAGCGGCCACCCCGGCGATTCTCCAGCCCGCGATCGGCCGAGTGGCTGCCCGATTTCGGCCAGCGTAAATTAGAGTAGGTCCTTACCGGCAGGACCTGGTGAAGCAGGCGGCCTTTGGGGTCCTCGGGGGTGGGGGGAGGGGGGGGCGCAGGGGGATCTGGCACCGGGAGGTGCCCCCACGGTGGCCTGGCCTGCGATCGGGGCCCACCGTTCCGCAGGCGCGCCTGTGCCGTGGGGGCACTCTATTCCTCCGCATCGGCTGCTGTGGTCCTCCGCGTGGAGAAGATCCCCCTGCGCATGCGCTGGGATGACGCCCTTCGACGCCGGTTGGCGTGGCACCAAGCCCCTTCCCCACCGGCCGGCGCGGCGCAAACCACTCCGGCGCCTGCCTAGCCCCTGAAGGTGCAGCGGATTCCGTACCTTTGGGGCAGCCCGACGCCAGAGTGGTTCACGCCATTCCTTCCCGTCGGAGTTGCCCGCCCCGCCGATTCCCGCAGAATCCCACCCAAGCAGCCTTTTCTCTCTACTGACCACAAAGAAGCTCTGATGCCTGTCTGTGATCTTCATTAATTTAGAGGGAAACCTGCAACTTGATCTAAAAAATGGTTTCCTCTACCCTCTTGCCCCATGGCAACATGAAACACATTAACCTTGCATTCAGGTCGAAGTGCTAATTGCCTCTTTTTTGCAACCCCAATTCCCTTTCATCTTAAAAATAAGTGAGTAGTTCAGAACTTAATTGTTAACAACCTGCTTCCTATAACACTTTTCTAGGACTTTGGAGATTCATAGACTATTCATTGTAAACTCTGTAAAGACTGTTGCTATTGTCTCCAGGCATAGATACCTTGCACCTTCTTCTCAGCAAAGTAATCAGTCTTCCTTTGATTTCTAACAATCAAATCATCCAGGCTGACCACCAAGTAGACTTCAGAAAGGTCACATTTACCCTAAATTTAAAACTATAATCCCAAAATATAATCATTTTATAAACCTCATAATTGTAACACTGGGAATTGTCCAGAATTAATTAAATTTTAATAGCAGGACAACGGGGCAGGATAGGTCCTGCGTGCTGGGGAATATCTGCAACTTCTGTTCCTCACCTTCCACCTCATAGAATCACCATTGCTGGAAAGTCCAACAATTAAGTACATGTGAAGATAGGGAATAAAAACTAAGTATGTCGCTGGCATGCTCAAAGGAAGATTCTAGTGCCTAAATAAACCGAACAATGCCTTGTTGTATGTGTCCAGCAGTGCATCACAAAATGTGGTAGCGTTTTACATGTTTTATAATTTTGGAATCACAAAAGATTGATGGTACAGATCCCCGATGATACCGATAATACAAGATTCATGAAAACGAGAAGCAGATACATTGGTGAGTCAAACTAAGTCATGACATCTGCACAGACACATAAATCAATGTTCGTTGGAAAATTCATCAAAGATCTCTGCTTCCTGTCACCAGCCTTTCTTGGTCTATGTAAATCATAATTTCAAAATCAGCCCATTTCCCATTGTTGCAAAAGGCACAAAATACTTGACAGTCTTCATCTCAAAACTACCAGTGATTTATTACTAATTTAAAAAAAACACATTTTAGCCAGTGCTCATACTAATTATAATTACTTGAGATCCCTCATCTCAATTCCAAGATTGTCTATTTGCACTACCTTAGGGTTTCAGGTTTGAGATTTAGATGACAATCAAATTATCTGAGTTTCTTTATTTTGAGGCAATACTTTTGTCTGCAATGACAAAGGATGCATTAGCTTTTTGTCACGATTCTCCTGGCACCTTGGTTCTGCAAGGCCAAAGGTCTTTGCATGGAGCTGGTGGAATGCCTAAATCAGCTACTCCACTGGCACTAGGGACAGGATTGAAACCGATGATCAGCAGGAGAATGAATCTCCTGTTGCACACTGTATCTTGCCTTATTTCTCTTATTTTATCACTTTTCCTCAGCTGTCTCTTGTATTCTCCGCATCAGCCACTGAGAAAGTGCCTCTATAGTCAAATCACTTCCTGTGAATTTCTCAACAGCAGCCGCTCTACAGGAAACTAAAATCTGATGTGCATGCTGCAAGTCTCCTAAATCTACCATTAAGCCATTGCTTAAATTTTTTGCAACCCTACTGATAGAAAATATAATTCTATTGATTTTTAAAAATTTTCTTGCTGAATATACTCAGGAGAATTTGGTTTTTTTTTGCATTTTGTGTGATGCCATCCAGATCTGGTGCATCATTTTGCAAATTGAATTTGAACTTCAGCTTTAACTTTTACTGTTGATGAGTCACATCTAAAACTCAACGGATCTTTCTCTTTCTGATGCTCAACAGGTCCTTTGTGCTCTCATACTGCTTTGTTTTCACTTTAGATTACCAAGCTTTGCCTTATTTCTTTTTATCACCATTATTTGAACAATTTGTATTATCGTAACATAAAATATAATTGAAATACATATAAATCCACAGCCTAAATGTTCCGGCCATTCCCGCCAGTGGGATCTTCCAGTCCCGCCATCGGCGAACACCCTCCACGGGTTTCCTGGCAGCAGAGGGTGGATTCAATGGGAAATCCCATTGACAATGTTGGGACCAGAGATTCCGGTCAATGGCCGGCCTCCTCCTGCTGCCTAGAATCACGCTGCGGGCATGGAAAATCGCCCCCACCCCTCCCGGTTTCATGTTTTAAAAAAAATCATTCTCATACTAAAACCTGTTTTTTCCTTGATTGAAATACTGCAGTAGGTGTAATAACATTAGCTTGATCGGCACCCCATCCACAAAGATTCAGTCCCTCCTCCACCACCGAGGTACAGTGGCAGCTGTGTGTACGACCTACAAGATGCATTGCAGGAACTCACCAAGGTCCTTGGGCTGCAGCTTCCAAACCCACGACTGTTACCATCCAGAAGGATAAGGGCAGCAGATGCATAGAAACACGACCACCTGGAAGTTGCCCTCCAAGCCACATATCACCCTGACTTAGAAGTCTATCGCTGTTCCATCACTGTCATTGGGTTTAAATCCTGGAGTTCCCTCCGTAACAGCATCATGGATGCACCTACACCAAATGGACTGCAGCAGTTCAAAAGGCAGCTTACCACCACCCTCTCAAGGACAATCAGGAATGGATAACATTGCTGGCCTAGCCAGGTTGGCACTGCGGAGGACCCTCCGTAGTGTTTGGGCTGGTTGGGAGGTCGGTGATCGTTTCGGGGGCTTCGAAGATCAAAAAAAAATAGCGTCCCGATTTCTTGCTGCACTGGGGAGTTCCAGCGACTGGAGATCCCCATTGTACAAAACAGGGCTAAGTGTGGCCTTGGCCCCGCATTCCCCAATGAGGTGCCTTCGACAACGCGAGTCATGTTCAATAGCCATGTGTGTCTCTGCACTGCTCGCTCGGGACTTTCTTCCCTTTTTGGGAGAATCGCGCTTTTAATTTTAACATCTATATTTTCTGTTGCCAGAAATTTAAATGCATGTTAAAAAATTCAATTTTCAGCCTGTGAGATCTATAGCAATCTGCTTTAGAAATATAATTACACAATATCAGATTCTGAATGAAAACCGATGTGTTTATCCCCAGAGAAACAGGCAAGGTTACCGTCCAGATCTTCCCACACGTTACCATTTTTTAGAAGGGGGCGTGTTTTGTGCCATCATTGTGGGGGTGTTCCAAAAGATGTTGAAAAGCCTGGCTCCGATCTCAAAATGAAGTTAAAGAGCTCCCATCACGACATCAGAATTCCCACCCATCTGTGATCGCTGGCATCAACCCTCCTCCCCCAAGGATCTCCCAAAGATCACTGGCATCGCCCGCACCCTCCCTTTGCAGGATCACTGGCATCGGGGGTCTTCCAAATGGGTTTCCCTATATGCCCTTGTCCTGCCTCTTCAGGCCACGCCGCTTTTGGCACTGCCAAGGTGCCAGGGAGCAGTGCCCTGTCATGTCCCTGATCACCCACGGGCTACACTGACCTCTGAGCCCTGGGCATGGTCATCACGTATGGTCCCTGATTTTGGAGACCAGTAGTGATTCCCAGATGCGTGATGACAGGCTGGTGAGTGGGAGCATCTGCTGTTCCCAGAAGATTTGGCATGAAGCCGATTTTGAATATTAAAATGCATTTAAATTAATGGTAATCAGGTTCATGCACAGGTGATGAAGGTCTCCTTCTGATCCTGTTATAACCCTTCCGTTATAGCCCTCTTGCGAGAGCTTCCGACCATAACGCGGCCGTGAAATCACTCCCAAGAATTATAGTAGTGGATTTTGCTGTGCCTGCCACTGTAAAGGTTCCCCACTTAGAACAAAAGGGTGTCACACTGCGAGCACTACAGGGCAGCACTTTCAATTTTTTTTCACTAGGTGTTATCTTGGGTGGGAAAAGTGGAGGGAAATCCACCAGCTGCCTTGCCAGGTTGTTAAACTCTGAGAAAAGAATGGAGGGGGCGGGTCCCATGACTTTGTGCTGTCGGCAGAGAACACCCCACCAGGAAAGGGCACACCCATCTGAAAAAAATAAAAACAAAAGCAAAAATATGTGACAGAATACCCCCCTTGATATGGGAGTCCCCCGCCCCCTCTTGGAATCCACTTCCCAACCCCAACCCTCCTCAATGGAAGCGCCTCTGGCACTGCCCCCAGGCAAAGCTCCATGTGGGCATTGCCAGGGGGTGCTGCCCAGACATGATTCTCCCTCACTTGGGGGCTGCACTTAGCTGTGCGCCCTGGCGGGTTTTGTGCACTAGGACTCCGTATGTCAAGACTTGTTGTACATTCCGCTAATGTGGCGTCACACCGGTGGGATGAGAATTCCCTCCGTAGGGAGATGATACAGTGGGGAGGCCCGTTAGGTGGATGCCACTGTATGCTAAATGGGTTCCAGGTGTTTCACGGCAGGAACTCAGTTATTTCATTGCTGGAGGTTGGGGACAATCTCAACGGGAAATCCTGCCGGCGTAAAAGCTGTTTTGGCACTGCTGCTGGATCCCCTTGCCCCTTCTGGCCTTCTCTATACAGTCAATCTTAAATTTGACCCACTGAGAATGGAGATGGCGGAGAGGTAAGATAGCTGCCAGTGTTTTCATGACAAGTTCCCATTTCCTGCCGTTTTCTAAGTCTGAATTTAGGGACGGGATTTTCCGGCTCTTCCCACCGTTGGGATCTTCCGGTCCCGCTGGCCGCCAATGGCGAGTCACCTCTGCCACCGGAAAACAAGCCATGGGGGTGGGCCCAGAAAGTGTGGCCCAAAATATGGGAAGGCCGCCTTCCCCTGAGAAATGGGACCCCAATTTGAATAACCTACATTTATCAAAGACAGTGGACGAGATTCACCGGTCCCCCAGCCACCCGCCATTTGCTGGTGGCGGGATTTTATCTTCCCACCACTTGTCAATGGGATTTCCCATTGTAACCATCCCATGCCGCTGTGAAACCCACTGGTGGGGCTATGCTGCCGGCAAGAAAATTGAATTGCAACAACCGCAGAATTCTGGCCAACATCTCCAATAAATATAGAAAATGTAATAATAAATTGTAGTACTTAAAAATAATCAGTAGGTAAGAACATTGCTAAACACATACATCTGGATTGGAGCTGCATGGGAATAATTTTATCTCTTGGTTTTTGTCAATTCTCATAAACCACTTGAGCTTAGCATTTACAATTCATGTTGTCATTACAACTGTTTGACTGAATTATCATCTTTTATCTCACCATGTAGATGTAGCTGTCTTACAGTATCTTTCTGGATTCAGCCTTCCCAGTACATTTCCCCAAGGTTGACAAGTGCATTAAACCTGAGACAGATTACTCCTTATCCTGTACAGTACAAAACATTGAAATGAATCATATAGAATTCACTTTCCTTCTTCTATTTATCATGATTACTGCATCCTGTGAAAAGGTAAAAATACAAGTTTGATTTAATTGAAATTTCAGCATATATATGCTGAACATATATGCTGAACATATATGCTGAACATATATGCTGTGCCTCAATTATCTTTTATCTGTTGCGCTTAGTATTTTTCATTATTGCTCTTAAGTTTCCCCTCTCTCATTCCAATACCTCTGAGCTTTGATTGTTTTGGAGACCGCAATCGTCTTCCAAAAAAGCCTTCTATTTTTTCCACATTTTTTTTCCCTCCTCTTTCTGGTTGATTCGGCCTGTTTCTCAAATCTGTAAGCTCAAATCAGTCCAGTTATGAGCAAAACTCTATTCTCAGTACAAGGGCTATGTGTAAAGAACCTGTTAGAAATATCATTCTGTTCAGCTATAATCAGGGGCAGGATTCTTCGACCCAGCGGAGGGTCGGAGAATCACCGAGGGGGGCAGCGTGAATCCTGCCCCCGTCGGCTGTCGAATTCTCCAGCGCCGGAGATTTGGCGGGGGCGGGAATCGCGGCGCACCGGTTGGCAGCCGCGGGCAGCGCCCAGCCCGGCGATACTCCGGCCCGCGATGGGCTGAGCGGCCGCCCGTTTTCAGTCGGTCCCGCCGGCGTAAATTAGAGTAGGTACTTACCGGCGGGACCTGGCGGTGCGGGCGGCCTCCGCGGTCCTCAGGGGGGCAGGGGGGTGGGAATCTGGCCCCAGGAGGTGCCCCCACGGTGGCCTGGCCCGCGATCAGGGCCCACCGATCCACAGGCGGGCCTGTGCCATGGGGGCACTCTATTCCTCCGCGTCGGCTGCTGTGGTCCTCCCCATGGCCGACGCGGAGATGATGCCCCCCTGCACATGCGCTGGGATGACGCCAGCACACGCTGGCGCTCCCGCGCATGCGACAACTCGTGCCAGCTGGCAGAGGCCCTTCGGTGTTGGTTGGCGTGGTGCCAAGCTCCTTCCGTGCCGGCCGGCAGAGCGCAAACCACTCCGGCGCCGGCCTAGCCCCTGAAGGCTTCGGAGCGGCCCGACGCCGGAGTGGTTCACGCCACTCCTTCGCGCCGGAGTTACCCGCCCCGCCGGTTCGCAGAGAATCCCACCCCAGGTTACCTTGCTTGGCTGAGTTTGGTTTTTTCAGCTTTCATATATGCAGCTAGGAGAAGCACCACATGACATAGTTACACTGTTTTAGTTAATACATGTCTTTTGGTTTAATAATAATAATCGCTTATTATCACAAGTAGGCTTCAATTAAGTTACTGTGAAAAGCCCCTAGTCACCATATTCCAGTGCCTGTTCGGGGAGGCCGGTATAGGAATTGAATCCGTGCTGTTGACATTGTTCTGCATTACAAGCCAGTTGTTTAGATCACTGCGCTAAACCAGCCCCTTACATCTTCTAATGGATAAAATGTAAGCACTGACAATCGACAAAGTTCAAATGTTGTTTACCAAAGACTCCAGGATGATATTTTATGGCTAAAAAATCAACGGAAGCCAGAAATAAGAAAACAGGTGAACATCATAAAAAAGTAACAAATAGTGCCTTATTGAGAGATAAAGCGTTAAAGAATAATCCTGGAACCGGTTATAATAGAGGACAACAGTTTTCCATCCGGGAAAAGTCCTGTGGCAAGGATGGAGGGCGTTTCCCTCACAGAGACCAATGGGATACCTTCTATCTCCAATTAATTACACATTCAGGGGTTTTTGCGGCATCTGCCCCATCTTGCGCCAATCAAGTGGCGGGGCAGGCTTGATTGCACACATCTTGCCATCATTCCTGAGGGACAGATTGAAGAGGTGCCCAATTTCACTGACCCACAAAGAAAGAAGGAAGATAGACCTCCAGAAACACTCCGGGGCTGGACGATGGACCTCCTCAAAGACACTGAAACTGGAATATCCACCTGATACATGCTCTCCCCCACTTCCCTGTGGAATTCCAGGATCGCTGGCGGCCTCTGTCTGGAATTCTGAAGGCAGCCTCCGGCCTTGTGGTAAGCCTGAACTTTTGCATGCCACATTTGCCCAGTTATGTTCTAGACAGGCATGATTTCTCACTGGCATAATGGAGAATCAGTCACAGGTGGAGGATTCTGGTCATGCCTTCATTTGCATCTCATTAGCAGGATACAAATCTGTTTCAAACCAGCCTCCAGCAATTTCCCAATCTGCTATGACGGGCACCATCAGAAGATCTCACTGTCAATGTTTGGACCTCCCACCGAATTCTCCCCCTATCGCCCACCGTTGATCTTGCTAGCGGGAGCTTGGGAGAACTCAGTCCAGTGTCTCAGATTATTTAATAAACTTAATAAAATGTGTAATTTTCAAAATTATGAGGCCTCATTTCTGTAGTGTTTTGAAAGTAATCTGAATGTGTTTATTGGAATTCAAAAGTTTTAATGTGTTGTGGTTTATCAGCAGCCAAATACTTGAAACATATAATGCAAATGATGAATATCATACTTGAGTGCAACTGAGAGCTGGTTATGAAATTACTGCAGCTCTGCCAATGTAAGTAAGCATAATAAATGAAAGAAGTGTTTTATCCCTCTGTGGGCCAAACATACAGGTGAATATTGGGGCTAATTTGAGGTTCATTTCAATAAGAAGAGAGTTTTTCTGAGTAAATTCCTGAGTTTCGTTTGGGTGGTTGTAGTAATGTAAAAAAATATTTACAAAGCTAGAATCAAATTATTTCTGAAAAATGACACTAAACACATCCCATTATAGATTGACTGTAGAATAAATATTTAAAATATGATTTCCCTCCAGAATTATACATGAGCTTTTACAAAATTTCAGCAGTTTGGCATTTGCACTAACACCTTAACCAATTCAACGTGTTCAATTGAAAGAATGTATTAGAGAATCATGATTTTTGTTACACAATGACAGAAGGAAATAGAAATCTGACTTCTATGATGCATCAGGGCTTTTATATATGCTTGCTAAACATGAAAAGTCACATTTATGCAATGTCCTGCTCATGACTAATTTTTTGTTGACATATGTCAACATTTATTTGGCCTCATGCTGGTGACTCATGGGCACAGTGGTTAGCACTACTGCCTCACAGCGTCAGGAACCTGGGTTTGATTGCGCCCTGGGTCGGTTTGTGTGGAGTTCGCATATTCGCCCCGTGTCTGTGTGGGTTTCCTCTGAGTGCTCAGATTTCCTCCCACAGTCCAAAGATGGGCAGGTTAGGCGATTGGCCATGCTAAATTGCCCCTGAGTGTCCAAAGATGTGCAAGTTAGGTGGTGTTATGAGGATAGGGTGGGGGAGTGGTCCAAGGTAGTGTGCTCTTTCAGAGGGTTGGTGCAGACTCAGTGGGATGAATGGTCTCCTCCTGCACTGTAGGGATTGTATGATTCTATTAGTGCACAGTATAGAATATAGAACAGTACAGCACAGAACAGGCCCTTCAGCCCTCAATGTTGTGCCGAGCCATGATCACCCTACTCAAACCCACGTATCCACCCTATACCCGTAACCCAACAACCGCCCCCTTAACCTTACTTTTATTAGGACACTACGGGCAATTTAGCATGGCCAATCCACCTAACCTAAGTACTCGGCCACAAAAATGATTAGACATCCACTTCGCCTTTTTTCTTTGAGTTAAGACAAGCAGTTTATCCACCAGAATTTTGCTTTGTTGGTGTCACCCATGGCTCAGTGGATAGCACTCTCACTTCCGAATTATAAGGTTTAAAGTTCAAGTCCTAGTCCAGAGATTTAAGTAAAAAACCAGAGAGGCAGTCCAGGGCAGTGCTTCACTATTGGGGATGCCATCTTTCAGACAAGACTTTCGACCAAGCATCAAGTGAAATCTGAGATAGACATAAAAGACCCCATAGCACTATCTCTCTCTCCCAGACAATATTCATCCTTCAGTCACCATCAGTAAAAACAGATTATCTGGTGATTGTCACATTGCTGTTTGTGTGAGCTCCCTGTGTGAAAATTGGCTGTTGCACTTTATACGTTTGAAATATTTCATTGGTTGAAAAGTGATTTCAGACTTCCTAAGTTTGTGAAAGACGCTATGTAGCCTAATAGTCATTAAATAGGTTGTGTGTAAGTGATAGGAAAAATTAACCTGCTGATTTCAGAAGGCAACAGCAAAACAGTTAAACCTGATAAGCCCCATTGTGGGTCAATTACTGCCTGCAGGATTTTCTGCATTTCCCATTGAATTCTAAGCAAATGATGGTTGCACTGATATCAGTAAGAAATTGCAAAAGAACTGTGCAGTAAAATTTACATTGTTTTTAAAGACTTGAAAAAATAAAAAAATCACACACATAAAACGGCCAGTAGTAAGTATTATTAAGGGAACTGTCGAATCTGAACTGTGTATGCCCTTAAGCAGTATAAATTATTTTTGGAGTGATGAGTTATTTTAATTTTGTGGTTAGAGTTTGACCATGTCAAAGGTTTACAACAGTTGATTTCAATCAAATCAGTTCCTGCTGCAATGCATTTTCACGTCAATTATATTCTTCATCCTGTTAAATTTTCTAATTGTTGAAATTTTCAAATTTTAAACAAGATAGAAATATCTGTTGCACCAATCTATGCTGTCTCATGTTTGTGTTAAATCAACATAGAAATATTTTAGGCCACCAGATAGAAAATGAAATTTGCAACAAAGCTGAATTAAATTGCAGTTTTTGTGCCAATGTTCTACGGCACCGTTGATGCTCCCCAAATTGTGTTTATTGATTAATTCACATTCTATTTAATTTCTTACTGCAGCAGCAGTATATTAGTTGTGACATGATCTGTAATAATTGAAGTTTAAGCTACTTTTCTTTTAATAACTACAAAACATAACATTGGAGAGCTATGATAGAAGGAAACCAAATATTTTTCCATTCGCCCAGCTGCCGATGCTGTGGTTGCACTTTTTTTTCTTCTTTACAATAATACTACAAGCTTCCCTTCCTGTGTTATCATATTATCAGTATAACTGCATTTTCAATATGCAGTTAAAATGGCAATGGCTTCACTCTATCACCATATACAACAATAGATCCCGTGGCCACATAAAAACAAAATCCTGTATCTGGTTCTGTGGATTAAAATTTGCAGTACGACTTTCCATATTTGAATGCCGTTTGCCAAATTATGCATTTCTTTTCTACCAGAAACGGTTGGAAGAATTGAAAGAGTCCATATAAGGAGTAGAACAAAAAGATGAATTCCATTCTGAGGCTGCAGATATATTCCTATTCTATGTTTGGGGGAGGGGATCGAGTCCATCATTTACAATCCTGACCTACTTTCGGCTGCTTATTATTCAGCTATATGTTCAAAAAAAATCTCTGTAATTCAGTTTGGCATCCTGTCCAGCATGGTTGCATTGAGAAGTGGGTACATTCTATGATTAACAATAGCCCTTGTGTAATCATCATCATATTTAATAAAAGCATAGTGTTCATAGTAAGCAAGAAAAATATAGATAGTAATCAGGAAACCCAAATCATTGTAAAGAAACATACACTGCAAATGCTGTTCCCTCATAGCCAGTGTTGACATTTAAATTTAAATTGGGTTTACCTTTAATTGAACCCTGAGGGAATTGATCGTTTGAGATGTGTGTGTTAATAGAATTAGCTTTAAGTTGTTAAAACAGTAAACAAAAATCTTTCTATAAGAAATACAACCAGTTGTGCTATTGTGAAAAATACAGTAAAAACAAATACAGACGCCATAGTGGTACTGAAGAAATTTCATATTCCACAACAATAAGAGAAAATTTGCTATTTAACAAGAGTTTAATTACGAAGAAAATGTTGAACCAAGCCAATGTTTTATTGAACAAAAACAGAATAAAGAATGTCATATCTTTCATTGTTCATATTTTTGACAGAGCAACTAAATCAGCAAGCTTGTATTCTGATTTAAAATACGATCAGTTTTAACATTGATCATGAGACAGAGAGGCATTATTCTTGGAGGTTGTGGTTTCTGATCCGCAGGCTATCTTGCTTGAAGAATATTCACATCAAGCACAACATCAGCACTTCAAACTCCAATGGGCTATAAACTCAAGATTGTTGGACCCGTTTTAAAGGCATAAAACAGACACAACAATTATAAATTTAGCACATTGGTGGCTCATGTTTGATATTGCAGGAGCGTTTTGTGTTAGCTGCTGCTAAGTTAATCAGGGCCTTGGTTTAGGCAGTCCTGTGCTTGCGTGAAATTAGTGCAGGTCTCAGTTCAATATTAAAATGAGAGTCCTGCACCCATTTCAAAATCCATTTGCTAAATTTGTTTAAACTAGTCGGAACTCTGATATAATTTATATAAAATTTATATTTCATATAAATAGTTAACATTGATTCCAATTATGTTACTTGGAACTGTTCAGTTAATCATTTAAAGTGATCTTCTACCTTTATAAATATTAAACATACATAAGAACAAATGGACTACAATCAGCTTAACTCTATCAAAATCTTTAGAGTGTATAAGAATGTTCTGGCCCAGTAATGCCATAGATTTTATACAGCAAGGGAGATGTACATGCACAATATAAACTTAATTTTGTAGTAAAATTGATGATTTAAAGTTAGTTTTTGTTCTTAATGCTTTAATTCCTCTCATATATACCTAGAGATTTTCACAGAAAAGAACTTACTTTCATTGGAAAAGATAAAACTGAAAGTTGACATGGACAATATTTTAAACATGCGTAGAAGGAATAGATAATTTAGCTTAAAGCAGTTGAGCACAGAAAAATGAGATGTGAATTCAAAATGAACAAACCTGAAGCAAAGCTGGAAATTAGAAGGGTTGTTATTCTGTCTCATAGAGAAGTGACTATAGAATAGACTCACAGCTAAAAATTAAGCCTTTGCAAATTAACATTTTTTCAAAAAGCATAATGAATATCTGGTCATGGACAGATCTGAGTTTTTTAAGGATAAGTACTGATAAATATTACTAGTACTCTAGAATGACTTCAGAATCATTTCAAAATGGTGGGCGGGGTATGATTCCTGGATTCCTGCCCCCATTTCTGGGGACCCCAATTTTTGCTGGTGAGGGTAAGAGTGGGGCTAATGAGCTCACACCCTGCACTCGTGACCTTGCTGGCTCCATTGTGGAGGTAGACAGCTCCCAGCACTCCTTAATTTGTATGGAGTTGATCATAGTCTGGATTTGGGAACCTTTTGAAAGATACGTTTAAAAGGTCTTACCCATGGTCCCCCATGGCCTTCCATGCCCTTATGCCACCTTGATGCCATCTCATGCCCCCCAGCCAGTCCCCATTGTTTCTCATGCTGTCCATGCCAACTCACACTCCCCGTCCACTCCTCAGCCCCTTACACTCATAGATCATAAAATTTACAGTGCATAAGAAGGCCATTTGGCTTATCGAATCTGCACCAGCCCTTACAAAGAAAGCCCTACTCAAGCCCACTTCTCTACCCCATCCGTGTAACCCAGTAACCCCACTTAACCTTTTTGGACACTAAGGACAATTTAGCATGGCCAGTCCACCTAACCTCAACATCTTTGGACTGTGGGAGGAAACCGGAGCACCCGGAGGAAACCCACGCAAACACGGGGAGAAAGTGCAGACTCCGCACACAGACAGTGACTCAAGCCGGGAATCGAACCTGGAGCTGTGAAGCAACTGTGCTAACTACTATGCTACCGTGCTGCCCACTCTCCACAACAACTCATTACGCCCAGCCACTCTCCCTGGCCCTGCATAATGTCAATGCAACTCAGTGCCATCTCATGCTATTTCCATGCTCAGTCACTCAGTATGCATTCCGTACATAACCAATGAGCCAGATATGGACAACGACAAGTGTAGAACTGCTGAGAGAGAAACACCCATATAAAAGTCCTCTTTTTAAAAAAACTGTTCTTCCAAGCCCTATACAAGTGCTAACAATGGCTGACCATTAAAGTAGCATCAACAGAGGCTTCAAACACTTTACACCTCTTTATCTTGTCCAAATACACTTTGAGGCATTTGCAAAAGGATCACAAAAAGAACAACTTATTATAAACATTTAAAGACATCAATCAAGCAAAGTCAACAGTTCACTTCAGTTGTCAAAATAGAACTCCCGACTGGGCTAACACTTTTATTGCTGTGGAATCACAGCCAAGCATGCGTAGAGGACTTGTTACGTGCAATTTGGCTGGGTTCCCTTACAACGGGTGACTACATTTCAAAATATGCACAATTCACTGTAAAGCATTTTGGAACATAACATCATCAATAGCGCTATTTTTGTGAAGCTTTTTCTACTGTGGAAAAAGAGGAGTTTGAAGAGCTGAATGGCATTTACTTATTCCATGCTTCTTTCTGTTCTTAAAACTGAATGCTTCTATATATCCTTTGAACAAAAGAGTTTGAATGTTGCACGTTCCTCATATATGTTTTCTGGCTTGCAATATGTGCTTAATGCGAAGGGAGGTGAATGATTCAACTGTTAAATTTATGAGCAAGTGATCTGAACTTGCAGTACTGGCATTCATTCAGAAGAAATGAAAGGGAATTATTTTCAACTTTGGACGGAGCAGAAAACTGGTTGGAGAAGATCGGTTGCCCTTCATACACCCAGCATAATTTTATTTTGCATTGATTACCAACTTGAAGTAGAGAGCTGCCCCACAGCAATATGTATCACTGGACCTGCATGGATAAATGTGATAACAGCATGGATATTGAGGGCAGAATTTCAACTGCAAGGGAAGGTAGGTTGTGGTGCAGATGATGGGGCCGAGGATCTTAGGCTGAAGGAAAAACAGGAGAAAGGAGGACCCAGAACAGATAGCAGCAGCTAAAAGAGTGGGAGAGAGGAAGACCTGGAGACAGATCACAGCAACTAAAAGAGAGAAGAAACAGGAGGCACTACTGAAGAGAGTGGGAGAGAGGAGGACCCGGAGACAGGTACAGCTCCTAAAAGAGTGGGAGAGAGGAGGATCCGGAGACAGACACAACTCCTAAAAAAGAGTGGGAGAGAGGAGGATCCGGAGACAGACACAGCTCCTGAAAGAGTGGGAGAGAGGAGGATCCGGAGACAGATACAGCTCCTAAAAGAATGGGAGAGAGGAGGATCCGGAGACAGATACAGCTCCTAAAAGAATGGGAGAGAGGAGGATCCGGAGACGGATACAACTCCTAAAAGAGTGGGAGAGAGGAGGATCCGGAGACAGATACAACTCCTAAAAGAATGGGAGAGAGGAGGATCCGGAGACAGATACAGCTCCTAAAAGAGTGGGAGAGAGGAAGATCCGGAGACAGGCAGTAGCAGCTAAAAGAGTGGGAGAGAGGAGGATCCGGAGACGGGCAGTAGCAGCTAAAAGAGTAGGAGAGCGGTCGAACCGGAGACAGCAGAAGCTAAAAGAGCGGGAGAGAGGAGGGCCCAGAGACAGACAGCAGCACCTAAAAGTGGTGATGCTTGTTTGCTGATGCGATTGTTGCGTGCCTTCAGTTTAGCTGAGACTTTCTGGAGGTGTGGCTTGACATGAAGTGTGCTGTTCAGAGGGACACCACGATAGGTAGGTGTAGGGCGGTGTTTGATTCAGCTTTTGTTAAGTAGAGGTCAAGTTCTTGGTAACTTCTTGCATTGTCAAGCTGGTAGACACATGATACGGTTTTGGCAACACTTGGTTTGAGGCACAAGGTTTGACAATAGTAAGAGTTTACTAATGTCGTCATTAAGAGCACTGTTCATGTCCTTGCTTGGTAAGCTCAGCAGATGTTATCTGCGGAGATGAGCTTGCAGCTTCATATGTCTGGCAGGTAATTTATGTACAGATTGAACAGGGTGGGGGCCAGTACTAACCCTTGAGGTAGGCCAGTGTGCAATGAGAATGGGCTAATTAATAATTTTGTTGTAAAGGAACTTCTAAGGAGGAGTGATCATAATATAATAGAATTTTACATAAGTTTGAAAATGATGTATTTCAATCTGAAACTTGAGTTTTAAACCTTAGCAAAGGAAACAAGAAATATATGAGGGGAAATTTGGCTGTGGTAGTTAGGGAAGCAACATTAAAAAAGGTATGATATAGACGGGCAATGGATTAACATGTGATTTATATTTCTTTGAGGCACAAAAACCCAGAAGCAAAGGTGATCCAAACACGGCGAACAAGATACGTTAAAGATTATGTCAGATTAAAGGAAGAGGCTTATAAACTAAAAAATGTAGTAAGCTTGATGATCAGGAACATTTTAAAATTCAGCAAAGGAGGACTAAAAAACTAAATTAGGAACCTAAACTTGTATAAAACAGATTATAAAAGCTTCTATAGGTATGTAAAAAGGAAAAGGTAAGCAAAGACAAATTAGGGCTTATTACAGACAGAGACAATAGAATTTATAATGGGGAATAAGGAGATAACAGAGAAACTAGACAGATACTTTGGGGATGGGATTTTCCCTCCCTAGATTAGGTCCGATGGTGGGGGCAGGGAGCGGGAACATTTCCTGCCATGGAGGCAGCTGGGAATTTGCGTCATATCGTGCGAACCTGGCCTCATGAAATATTCATTGGGTGATTTTGAAAAGTTTCATGCCATAGGATGGGCTGGATGCCTCTCGCCCCCGTCATCATACCTGGGTGCCATTTTGAAAAGGTGTCCAGCTATACTGACCCACTGTTGAAGAAAGAAGGTGTATCTCCGGCAGTATGCTGAAGCTGGGAGGCTGGACCTCCCGTGAAGACACTGAAGATGGGAGATCCACCTGCTAGGTACCCCCTCCCTCCAATATTGCATGTATCAGGGCCCATTGATGCTGAAGTGGGTTGGAGGAGTGATTCTGACTAGTGGGATGCAAATCAGTTTCACGCTGGCTTCTGGCGGGAGTTGTGACCTGCCACGGCAGGAAGAAATGGAAAGTGCTGTCGCATTTTACAATGGCATAAAACTATTTTTTAGATCTTCTGCGCCATTGTTCCCGCCTCCCCCCCCCCCCCCCCCCGCCCCGCCCGCCCACACACACCTGCCGTCTACCATTAAACCCGCCATGGTGGGGGGCATGGCAAAATTCCATCCATTTGTGTCTATTTTCATGGAAGAAAATACAAAAAAACTCCCAGGAATACTAGAGAACAAGGGGACTAGCTAACATGAAGAACTGAAAAAAAATAGTTGATAAATCTATTTGATCTAATGAACTACAACACAAAGTGTTGAAAGAGTTGGCTGTAATGATAGTGGATGCGTTGGTGGTCGTTTTTCAAAATCCTATTGATACTGGAATGGTTCCTGCAGTTTGGACAGCAGCAAATATAACCCCACTATTTAAGAAAAGAGGATGAGAGAAAACAGGGAACAACAGAACTTTTAGCCTGACATAAATAGTACCGAAAAGGCTGTGATAACTGAACACTTAATGAAATAACGGTAGCATTGGCAGAGTCAACATGGATTTATGAAAGGCAAATCATGCTTGACAAACTGTTGGAGATTTTTGAGGGTGCAATTAGCACAATAGATAAGGTAGACCAGTGCATGAGATGTATTTGAATTTTCAGGAGATTAGTAAATAACATTAGAGCACATGGGATTGGGGATAATAGACTGACATGGAAAATAGAAATAAAAAGATTATCCTCAGGTTGGCAGGCTGTAAATTTTTTTCAATAAATTTAGAATACCCAATTCATCTTTCCAATTAAGGGACAATTTAGTGTGGTCAATCCACCTACCCTGCACATCTTTCGGGTTGTGGGGGTGAATTCCACGCAGAGACGGGGAGAATGTGCAAACTCCACACAGACAGTGACCCAGGGCCGGGACGCGAACCCGGGTCCTCAGCACCGTAGACAGCAATACTAACCACTGTGCCACCGTGCTGCCCCGCAGGCTGTGAATAATGGGTACTACTGCAATGAACACTGCATGGTCCCATCAATTCACAGTCTATGGGTGAGATTCAGTGACACCGACGGATCTGGGCGCAACAGGTGAATCGCACGAGTGCCCCAAATCGGGCTCTGCGCGGGGCCGATCATGAGTCACGCGCCTCGCTCCGCCCGCCGAGATCTAGATCTCGCCCTCGCTGGGCAAGATCCAGACCTGCATATTTACATGAGCCTAATGGCTCATTTAAATAGCCGGACCCCAAATTCACTGGGCACCATGGACTTAATGGCCATGCCTGCAAGGCCTTGCCAAGGGCACCGTTTAGTACTGGTTCACATGAACGTGAAGCAGGTGTAATGGCACCTCAGGGAGGGTCTTGCAGGATGGTCGGAGACAGGGCAGGGTGGTACTCTGGCACTCCCCCATGCACCCGGGCACCTTGGCACTACCCGCCTGGAACCTTGGCAGTGCCACCCGGGCACCCATTGTGGGCGGCATCACTTTTTGGCAAATCTGCAGATTGGAGCGAGACAGCTAGTATCATTGTAAAAGCAGTTTCCCGAGGTGTTGGTATCTATCCCCTTCGCCTCAGAGACCTCGGATGAAAGCACTTCAATACTGGTCTCTACAAACTGAGACCAGACGGAACGGCACTTGTGGGGGTCCCCCGGGGAGTAGAGGCCCCAGGTGCATGCCCTTTGGGCAGGGTGGCACCCCGGGTACTGCTCTCGCTACACTGAGGAGTTCCGGCGAGCGGAGCTCTTCAGTGCAGGAAACAGGGCTATGTGCAAACTCGGCCACTCGTTCCCTGCTGAGGCTCCCTATTTAACCTGAGTGCCATTCGATAGCGTTGAGTTTCTCTCCGCTGTGAGCTCTGGGAAACACGTGGCTAAATGCGCTCACTACGGGTCTTTGTTCCCATTTCGTTAAATCCTGCCCAGTATATCTAAGTCTGGGGCACGATTTAACCATCGTGTTGCGTCCGGCTGGGATCTTGGCTCACCGGTTAAATAGCAAGAAAGGCCAAAATAGAGATAGCCTGCTGCTTTCCGCACTTGTGGCCTTTGATGCCCTTGGCAGATGTCCCCTGGAGGGTCTGGAGCCGGAGGGCTCCGACCGACTTACCAGTGTCACTGGCTTTGTCATGCCAGCCTGTTCTGCCTGCTGCCCTTGAGATGCACCGGTGCCAAAGGGGGAAATTAGGAAGAACTGGAGACCGCCGGCGTCTCCTTGGTGGCAGGCCCCAGGTTGGCCTCCAGCATTCCTCTTCCCTGATGGTGCCCGTAGTGCCCTGGGCATCTCCATAGGACAGAGGGGCAGCTGGATTGAGGTCCTGAGGCCTCTGAGTCATCTGGCCATGCCAGTCCTGGCAACTCCACATTTTCTGCACCATGGTGTTAATGCTCTCGGCGATGCTCCTCAGTGACTGGGCCATGCTCTGGAGTGCCTCAGCAATGTCCATCTGCGTCCAGGACATGTCCCTCAGCGACTGGGACATGATGTCGAGGCGCTCAGCCATGATCACCACAGACTGAGCCATGCCTTGGACACCACCGCTCAAGATGCTGGCCTTGTGCTGCAGGCTTTCTACGGAGGTCGCCGTCCTAGAAGTGTTTGCCTCGGTGCCACCCATTATCGGCACCATTTCCTGCGCACGTAGCCTTTGCGGCTCCTCCAGTTGACTTTGCACTTGCTGGAATGTCGCTAACATTCTCCTGAATCTTACAGCTGTGTCCTAACATCTGTATCAGCTCTGGGATAACCTTGTCCAGAGGCTTGGCACCTGACTGGGACTCGCAGAGTCCTGGGCTCCAGCAGGACTGGGATGTTCCTGCCTGGACCTGATGTGCATCAGCATCTGTGTGGTGCTCACCAGATTGTGCCTCAGAAGCCTGTCCACTAATGTCGCCAACCAAGGTGCGTATCTCTGCGCTGATGGGAGGTGGGAGTGATAGTTCATAGAATCACAGGATTTACAGTGCAGAAGAAGGCCCATCGGGTCTGCACCAGACCCAGGGAGAACATGCAGACTCCGCACAGACAGTGACCCAAGCTGGGAATCGAACCTGGGACCTGGAGCTGTGAAGCAACAGTGTAAACCACTGTGCAACCATGCCACAACACATCAATGGTGGTCTCCTCGTAGCTGTCCTCTGAGATGGTCTCTAGGGTGGCAGGGTGGTGGGGGAAGGGGGGGGTGCAGGTGGTGGAGGCGGTTGGTGGCCCGGCCCCGTTAGATGGATATTCTGCGAGAGAATGGACATGTGGTCAGTGAGAGGGAAGGATCATTTTGACATTTTGTCTGACATGAACAACTCACTTGAAACAGGTCATCTGGGTAAAGGGACAGAAGATCAGCCTTGCTGTTGGTGACTGCTCTCTCCACGGTGAAGCCCGTGGTCCACCAGGGCCCATTCCTCATTGGGGCGGAGGACTTGGATCTCTGGTCCTCTGCTCCCCATCTTGGCCCTTTCTCGCTTATTATGGGCTATCTACTCCTGCAGGGACAAAGAGAGGGCTTTGTGAGCTGCCCGTGGATGGATCAGGAGGTCTATTGCAGGTGGTATGTGTAGGTAACGCACCTGGACATGAAGGGGTTGTGCTGGTGGACGGCAGGGTATTATGACGAATAAGCATGCAGATCGGATGTGGGGAGAGTGCGAGGTGTCAGCCAGTGATTAGTTGGGGGGAGGGGCGGCGGGGTTGGGAATTTGAGAATTGGCATGTGTAATTGATGCCAAGAAAGAGGTGGTAACTTACCCTTGCAACTCGGTGCAGGTTGTTTTTTCTTCCTACATTGGACGGTGGTCCTCCAGTTCATGCTGCCCAAATTGCCAGCTGCTGCCACTGCCTCCCAGGTGGTATTGGCGACCCTGCCGCTGGTCCTCCAATGCCCTCATGGGAACAGGATGGCCCGTCTTCCATCAACGGGGTCCTCAACTCTGGCCAGGTTGGCATCTCCAAAGTGAGGAGCAGGTCTACGCACTGCCATGCTTGTGTGTTGACTGGATTGAGTGGTGAGGGTGCGTTTAAAAGCAGCTCCCACCCTTGTTAGCGGCAAGAAGCTGAGGCGCAAGCCTGACGAATCAGATGGTGAGGCAGCTAATAATGACGAGAAGCTCTTGGGGCTCATTTTCGGCACTAAGTGCCATGAAATATGGGCCGCAATCTTGCCAACACAGCCGTCAAGAAACATCCAGCCAATCGCGCTCAAAATGACACATGGGGCGCGATTCTTCCATGCCACGCCATTTGGGAAAATCGCCGTTTGTGCCATTTTTTCCCGCGTCGCCAGTCCAACGATTCTCCGAGGAGCGGAGAATCGGTGCCATTTGCGCCGACGCGTTTTGTGCGGCGCCGATCGTGGGTCGCTGTCCGTGGCTGGGCCGCTGATTCACCGGCCTTAGTGGGTCGAGCGGCCGCGCGGAAACGGCAGAGTCCCGCCGGCGGCGTTCACACCTGCTCGCAGTCAGCGGGAACTCTGCACGTAGGGTCGGGGGTGGCCTGTGGGGCGGGGAAAAGTGCTCCTTCACGGGGGTAGGGGGGGGGGCCTCCGATGGGGTCTGCCCCGCGATTGGGGCCCGCCATTCGGTGGGCCGGCCTCTCCAGCCCCGGCCCTATTTTATTACGCGGCCGGTCCCTGAGCCCCCACACCATGTTGCGTCAGGCGTCAGGGCCGGCGCATTAAGGAAGTCCCCCCCGCATTCGCGGGTTGGCGCGGCCCAACTGCGCATGCGCAGGTTGGCGCGGCACCCAGTTGGCGCTGGGAAGGGAGGCTGGAGCAGCATGAACCGCTCCAGCGCCGTGCTGGCCCCCTGTGGGGGCCAGAATCGGTAGTGTCCGCACCCGTTTCGTGCCGTCATGAAATGCGATGGCTTTCACAACGGCACGAACACTCTGCCTCCATTTTGGAGAATCCTGCCCTTTGTGCCTATAGTTGCACTGGTCAAGTATAGACTGTTAGTGATTTCAACTTATAAATTGAGTTGTCTGGGGGAGGGGCATGTCTGGCTTATGGTCCTGTCAATAAACCCTGTGGAATCCTGCCATATGGTAAATGTGACCTCTTCCCAATTGCTGGCTGCTTTCCAGAAGAGATTGAATGAAATTACTGGCCACTATGGCAACTAACGTATCTTTGACCTGGAGAATGCAAATTTGGACTGAAGGTTGTGAAATGTACTAGAGATTTCCTGTGGTCGCTTGGTTGGAACCTGTTGCACTAAAGTTCATTGCAACTCTAACTTTCAAAACCAGTGGCAGAGCTGCCCCTGCCCTGGAAGTAGTTCACAAGCCTGGGTGCAGACATGTGCACACAGTTCATTCACTGGCTCCTTTGAAAATATGTTGCTCATACAGGTCTCTTCAACAGATTCAGATAGAAGAGCCTAGCTTTGTGTCCGTAAGTGGCAGTTTAAAGGTATGTTCTAATGGAGTGACTAAGATTGAAACACAGCTGTTTGGCATTTGTCTTCTCATTGTCCAAAACCGATAAATAGAGAGGGATGCCCATGGAGGTACTCATGGCTTCATTCAAATCAGTGGTTTACCATATCTTCCTGGCCAAACAAGCACTAATGGAGAAGTAGTTCAACTTTAAGAAGCTGTCTGGATGGGTCCAACTTCTTCTGTTCAACAAAATATAATTCAGAAAATCGGAGTTGCTGAATGGCACAGCTGAAATGGAACAAACCTTCCACGCAGCATGCATTTTATATTGAGCGCTCTTCTGTCCTGGGAACCTTATTATGGGGACTTTGCCTCAATACCATTGATGAGATTTCTGTACAGCGCCTACACTCCAGTATTTTCAAGAGTTATTGATGTGTGCAATATCCATTAAGCTTGTGGTAGGTTTCATCTCTCTGGTCCAAAAGTGTGGAGCGAAGGAAATAAGAACATACAAAATAGGAGCAGGAGTAAAAAGACGTGTTGAGCAAGCTCCACCCTTCAGTATTCAATTTATTTAATATTCAATGCATTTTGTCAGCTGTTGCTCAGCAACAATGTTCTCACCATTCTAGAGTTTGATCACAAAAGTCAAGGCTGACATTCCAGTGCAGTTTGAGTACATGTTGTCTTTCAGATGAGACATTAAACCAAGTCTCCATTGGCCTGCTCAGATGGATATAGGAGAAACCATGGCACTATTTTGAAGAACAGCACCAATAAAATAAAAGCAGATGATCTGGTCATTTTACACTGCAGGTTGTGGGGGTGTTCGGGTACAACTGAGGGAGAATTCAGAATGTACAAATTTACCCAACAGCACGTCTTTCGGGACTTGTGGGAGGAAACCGGAGCACTCGGAGGAAATCCACACAGACACGGGAAGAACATGGGAGACTCCACATAAACAATGACACAAGCCAGGAATTGAACTCGAGTCCCTGGTGCTGTAAAGCAACAGTGCTAACCATTGTGCCACCGTGCCGCTCATTAGTGTAGGCAATAGTGACTACACTTCAAAAACTACTTCATTGGCTGTGAAGTATCTTGAGACATCCAGTGATCATGAATAGGGATAAATTAATGCATATCTTTCTTTCAATATGATCATGACTGATATTCAGCTTCCATACCAATTTCCTGTCCATGTTCCAAATCCCTTGATTCCCTGAGGAACCAAAATGTTGTCTGATCTCAGCCTTAATTTTCCTTTTGTAAATCCATGTTGACTTAGTCTGATCACATGGTTTTTGAAGTGCATTGCTAATTGTCCCTTGGGTCAAATTATTGACCCATACATTAATTAAGTGGGGAAACAAACTAGAGCTACAAGCCAGCAAATTGAAAATGGTATTTTAAATTTGCAAGCACTGTTTATCAACCATTTTTTCACTCAGCTTCATATAGTTTTACTGGTCTTAAATTAAGACTTTCGCAACTGTCCACAGTGTATAATCTCAAAATACATGAATTTTATTTGATAGGTTTGCCAAAACACTCCAGTCGAGATTTAGCAGTTCATTGCCATCAGCAAGTTACAAAGGAATTCAGATTGAAGTTTAGAAAAAGGTAAGTAATTAAAAAGAGTGGTTCTAAAGTGTATTACAAATGTATCCGATAGTAATGATAGATTTATCCAGTGGAGGAGAGATCTGCTTCATTTAATTGCCTCGCCTCTTTCGTGTAGTCTAACCAGGTACAAATATGTCAAAGAGAAGAGGCAACCAATTGTGGCAGATCTTCTCCTTGACTAGATTACTTAATTTTTATTGCTGGACATATTACATTACCACTCCTTTTAATTGCTTATTTCTAAATATTTATTTTTGAATTTTGGGTTTTAGCACCTTGCTAATAGCAAAGCAACTCCAGCCAATGCAGGAGCAACTGAGGAAATGGAAAAGTGATTTACTTAATTTGACTAGTCTGAATTACTTTTGCGTGCTTCTCTTTTGATAGTCACAAGTTGTTTTCTTCCATATTGAATACATCAATTGGTGAAAGCAGTATCTGAATTTGCAGATACAGCACTCGGTGTTCAGTTCAAGGTCACTCTATACCGTAAATATCAGAGTAAAGTTAAATCCAATGGAAATAAGATGCTATTTTGGCATGAAAATTAAGTTGTTGCTGGTTTTAGTTTAATTATTGGACTGACAGTGTCATTTTCATTGATTTTAGGTAACTGAATAGGTGATGCATTAAAGAGGTTTTAAAGATTCTTTTAAAATTCAACACTTTGTTCTGCAGCAAACCAACCTCTGATTCGGTCGAGCTCAGAATCATAGAATTCCTACAGTATAGAAAGGGGCCATTTGGCCCATCGTGTCTGCATTGTACCTAGGCCCATCGTGTCTGCATTGTTCCTAGGCCCATACCCCACCCTACCCCATTAACCCGACCCAACCTTTTTGGGCAATTTAGCATGGGGCAATTTAGTATGGCCAATCCACCTAATCTGCACATCTTTGGACTGTGGGAGAAGACCGGAGCACCCGGAGGAAACCCACGCAGACATGGGGAGAACGTGCAGACTCCGCACAGTCACCCAAGGTCGGAATTGAACCCAAGGCTGTTTTATTGAATTTGTTTATAATTATCTTAAAGTCCGATATCAATGATTTTGTAATTTTTGAACATACAACCCTGCCGAACTGTGACAAAGCTAGACTTCTGGCTACCTGACTAACATTGGTTCTTGACTAACTGACTAACATGCTCTTGATTAATAAGGGGATCAGGGGTTATGGGGAGAAGGCAGGAGAATGGGGATGAGAAAATATCAGCCATGATTGAATGGCGGAGCAGTCTTGATGGGCCCAGTGGCCTAATTCTGCTTCTATGTCTTATGGTCTTATGGCACTGACCATGTGATGTTTGCTACACCTGGCTACTAGAACTGTGTTCGCTGGATTCCAGCAGGCTATCAGCCTATAGTTAGGAACCTGCTGTTGTGGAAGGTGGTTGGGAGTTGGGGGGGGGGGGGGGGGGGGGGGGGGTGCAGGAAACGGTTACTGCTAAAGCTGTGAGATGCCTGCTGCATACAAATGAGCACTCTTCCCCCAGCCTTCTGGAAATAAGAAAGAAAACTGATGGCGCAGAGAAACCAGTCAATATCTTCGAATCTGAAACTCTTTATTCATTCAACTCCCAGCTTTCGCCCTTTAAACTTCCTGATGGAATGCACTACCAGAGAGCCTGGAGGTGACCCCCACATCACCCCTTTAGGGAAGGTCCACCACACCTTATTCCGCTGAGGCACTTGACAGGACAAGGAGCCCTGGAACTTAAGTCCCGGCCATTGAGAACTGCCAGTCTTTCAGAGGCCAGCAGCTCTTCTATACTCAGCAGCATTAATAATAATAATCTTTATTAGTGGCACAAGTAGGCTTACATTAACAGTGCAATGAAGGTACTGTGAAAATCCCCTAGTCACCACACTCCGGCTCCTGTTCGGGTACAGAGAGGAAGAATTCAGAATATCCAATTCACCTAACAAGCACATCTTTTGGAACTTGTGAAGGAAACCGGAGCACCCAGAGGAAACCCATGCAGACACAGGAGAACATGCAGACTCTGCACAGACAGTGACCCAAGCGGGAATCAAACCCGGGACCCTGGCGCTGTGGAGCAAACAGTGCTAACCACTGTGCACCATACCGCCAAAAAAATGATGGCTGCAGCTGGTACTACACCCACCTGAGGCCTCAAATCGAGGAGGGCCCCAGACACACGTGAAGGGGGTCACAGGGTGGGTTCGTGGGGGCACGGTGAGGTGGGTCAGTTGCAAGAGCGATGGGGTGGCAATGCCAGGCCCTTCAAGCAGACACTAATTGCCTTTTATTGAGGGAACCCCCCCCCCACTCCGCCAGAAGCCAGCATTATCCACTCCATCCAATATCCACCCTTTGGTTTGCTGTGATAGCCCAAATACAGGTGGCACAACAGACTGCTGTGTGGAATCAAGGGATTACCTAGTTGCCGAAACTAAATAATGTTGAATGACCAATGGGACCTATTACAACCCCCACGGAGTTATTGGGGTATGGACTGATGTGTTAGGCAGGTTGGTTCGATGTGGACTGCACTCGATGCAGGGAGGTTAGAAACAGACGTCTAACACTGGAGAAGATCCAACATTGTTTTATTCAACTATAGAACTGCTATACATATTCAGCTGTGGGTCGACACTATACTGATCTGACTGGTGACCTTGTAGTAGCCTGACCAGACTTACTAGCTACCGCATGGTGTTTGCACTTGCTAGTTCATGGACTCTGACTGTCTCAGTAGCTGGGTCCCGAGAGAGCGGGAAACCTAGTGCCCTCTGGATTTATAGTAGTAGTGTCTTGTCTGGTGATTGGCTGTACTGTGTTGTATGCTTACTGGTCATCCTATGTGTCAATCACTGCCTGTCTGCATCTCATTATATACATGCGTGGATATTATGACATCTGCCCCCTTTTTTTTAGTTAAATAAATACTGAGGTATGTATACGTATATATATATATATATGCCTGACTATATACAAACTGTGCTTGAACAAACGTATATACATGGGAAGGTGTCGATAGTGCAGCTACATGGCAAACAAAGCAATATTTACAAAGGTTAAATCGATGAATTCAGTCACAAAATTTACAAGAGTTCAGTCTACAGATTCAGTCTTTGTGGTGGGTGACGAATTCTTGTTGATCGCCGCAGAGGTGGATCAGGAGCCGCCTGCACGTGGATAGGTGGGATCGCTGCCATCGTGGTGGCCGCGTGGGCCGGCAGGATTGCTGGTTGATCGGTGGCCTCGTGGCAGGGTACGTCCGGAGGAAGTATGATGGCCGGCGGAGCACTGCGGTCAGGTGGTGGGCGTGGAACTCTTCGCAATGCCCGTCTGTTGTGCCGTAGCAGGGAGCCATCAGCCATGCAGACAAGGAAAGACCTTGGGGCAACTTGTTTGACAACAACAGTTGTGGCTGACCAGCCGCCCTCAGGCAACTGGACACGAACATGATCGGCTGGAGCCAGCTCGGGTAGATCCGTGGCATGAGCATCGTATGTGGCCTTCTGTTGGGCCTGGGACTGCTGCATTTTTTGTAAAACCGTGAGGTGGTCAAGGTCTGGAACATGGATGGCTGGAACTGTGGTCCTCGGAATGCGATTCATGAACATCTGCGCTGGAGACAACCCAGTGGAGAGTGGGGTTGCCCTGTATGCCAGCATTGCCAGGTTGAAGTCGGAGCCTGAGTCTGCAGCTTTTCACAGCAACCGCTTGACAATATGGACCCCTTTCTCGGCCTTCCCGTTTGATTGCGGGTCGTGGGGACTGGAGGTAACGTGACGGAAGTTGTAGGACTGTGCAAAATCAGACCATTCTTGGCTGTAAAAGCATGGACCATTGTCGCTCATTACCATGAGCGGTATCCCGTGCCTGGCGAACGTTTCTTTGCAGGCTTTGATGACCGTCTTCGACGTGAGGTCGGACAGTTTCACCACTTCTGGGTAACTGGAGAGTTAGTCGACCAGGAGTACGTAGTCACACCCCTTGGCATGGAAAAGGTCTACACCTACTTTGGACCACAGAGAGGTCACAATCTCGTGCTGTTGCAGTGCTGTTGCAGTGTTTCCTTGGATTGAGCCGGTTGAAACTTCTGACAGTTGGGGCAATTGAGGTCCATGTTGGCAATGTCCTGGTTAATGCCCGGGTAATAAACCGCCTCCCGAGCTCTGCGTCGGCATTTCTCGACTCCAAGGTGACCCTCATGAGTTGACCCAGCACCATAGCCTGCATGCTCTGAGGAATAATGATCCTGTCGAGTTTCAGAAGGACTCCCTCCACAAACGTCAGCTCGTCTTTCACGTTAAAGAATTGGGGACATTGTCCCTTCTGCCAGCCATGGGTAAGGTGCTGCATCACATGCTGCAGTAGAGGATCCTTGGCCGTTTCCTCACGAATTTGGACCACCCGTTCGGCAGAGGCTGGGAGGTTTGTGGCACAATTGCACTTGCGCTTCTATGTGGCAGATTAAGTCACCTTGTTCACACGCTATGGTGATGGACCGGGATAGGGCATCTGCAATGATCAGCTCTTTGCCTGGCGTGTAGACAAGTTCGAAGTTATAGCGGCGGAGTCGAAGGAGAAATCGCTGTAACCGAGGTGTCATGTCATTTAAATCCTTCTGGATTATGTGGACTAGAGGCCTGTGGTCCGTTTCCACCGTGAATTGCGCCAGGCTGTAAATGTAGTCATGAAACTTGACTATTCCTGTCAGGAGACCCAGGCACTCCTTTTCGATCTGGGCATACCGTTGCTCAGTGGGAGTCATGGTCCTGGAGGCATATGCCATTAGAGCCCAGGACGAGGAGTCATCTCGCTGGAGGAGCACTGCCCCAATGCCGTCCTGGCTTGCATCAGTTGACATCTTGGTTTCCTTGGTTGGGTCGAAGAATGCTAGAACTGGGGCTGTGGTGAGCTTTGCCTTCAGCTCACGCCATTCCGCTTCATGTGTGGGCAGCCACTGGAATTCCGTTGACTTCTTGACAAGATGGCGGAGGGCCGTGGTGTGGGATGCCATATTGGGAATTAATTTCTTGAGAAAGTTGACCATCCCGAGGAAGTGGAGGACCGCCTTCTTGTCCTCTGGGGTCTTCATGGCATTGATCGCCAAGACCTTGTCAGCGTCTGACCGCACACCCTGCTGTGAGATGTGGTCACCTCGAAACTTAATATCCGATTGACCAAATGAACACTTGGCCCTGTTGAGCTGGAGACCATGTTCATGAATTCGCTGGAAGACCTGCTTGAGGCGAGCGATGTGTTCCTGGGGCATTGTGGACCAGATAATCACGTCGTCCACGTATACTCGCACCCCATCGATGCCCTCCATCATCTGCTCGATGATGTGGTGAAACACTTCAGAGGCAGATATGATGCCGAAAGGCATGCGGTTGTAGCAGTAGCGACCGAACGGGGTGTTGAAGTGCACAGCTTGCGACTGGACGCATCGAGCTGTATTTGCCAAAAGCCCCGGGAGGCGTCCAGATTAGTGAAGAATTTGGCATGATGTTGCGGTTTAGATCCTTAAAGGATCAATGCAAATGCGGAGCTCCCCTGATGGCTTCTTTACGCAGACCATGGAGCTGACCCAGTCTGTTGGCTCAGTGACCTTCGAAATGATGCCCTGGTCTTGGAGGTCCTGTAGTTGCTTTTTCAGACGATCCTTGAGGGGTGCTGGCACCCGGCGTGGTGCATGAATTACAGGGGTGGCGTTCGGCTTGAGCAGGATTTTATATCGGTATGGGAGCGTGCCCATTCCATCGAATACGCTGTGGTACTGCGTGATAATGTCGTCTATGTCGGCTTGCAAATTTCTATCAGGCGAGGCCGTCGCCGGTGACGATGACATGGTGTGGACTCGCTGAACCAGGTTCAGGAGCTTGCAGGCGCGAGCACCGAGCAGGGACGCCCTGTCAGGCCTGACGATTTCAAACCGTAATGTTGCCTTGCTTGCCTTGTTGGATACCCCTAGTTGAAACGAGCCACTGGCAGCTATGGGATTGCCATTGTAGTCAAGGAGTTGGCAGGCCGGTGGAAGAATGCTTGGTCGGGCCTGGATGGTGTCGAGGTCGGATTGTGAGATGAGGTTCGCAGACGCGGCGATGTCCAGTTTAAATTGGATGCGAGCCTTGTTAACTGTGAGGAAGCACACCACTCGTCGTTTGGATCCACACTGAGGATCGAGAGGCGCTGCGCAGGTGTGGTGGAGGGCAGCTCATGTTGTGATGCCCACCCGATATGGAGACTTGAGGCAGTCAGCATCAGGGTCCGATGGGCTGTCGGGATCGGAATCTGGCATGCCTTGCTGTACTGAACGGACACTTCTGCGCCGCAGCTGGGATCGCTGGCTGCTGAGCAGTGGAGCAGATCTGCAAAGGGCTGCCACACTGATGACATTGGCGTCCTTTTGCCGGACATTGCCGCTTTAAGTGGGCGGAGCCACAATTCAGACACGTCATGACGCTGACGTCAGCGTGTTATGTGCGCCATCGTGCATATGTAGTGCGGTCGGTCGACGTACGCACCTGTGCAGTCGGGTTGTCAGTTTCGTCGTCCACTCGGTTGTGGCGCGCATGCACAGGGATCCGGGAAAAGCGCGCAAAATGGCCACTCTCCTCGATGCTCAGGCCCTGCATCTGTTCGATGGCCTGCACCCTTTCCGCCTCGTGGGAGGCCAGCTTTGCAGTTTCTGCCGCCCTGATGTGGGAGTAATGATTCTTGGCATGCTCATGGACAACGCACGTCTCAATAGTGACAGAGAGGGTTAACTGTTTGATTTTAAGGAGTTGCTGCCGCAGGGAGTCGGAGTGGACCCCGAAAACGATCTGATCCCGGATCATGGAATCAGCCGTTGAGTCATAGTTACATGAGTGAGCTAGGATGCGGAGATGGGTCAAGAAGGAGTGAAAAGGTTCATCTTTACCCTGAAGCCTCTGTTGGAAGATGTACCGTTCAAAGCTCTCATTCACCTCAATGTCGCAGTGGCTGTCGATCTTCAGCAGGACTGTTTTGAATTTTGTTTTGTCTTCGCCGTCGGCGAACGTAAGGGAGTTGTAGATATGGATGGCGTGATCCCCCGCAGTGGAAAGAAATAGCGCGATCTTCCTGGCATCCGATGCTGCCTCGAGGTTGGAGGCCTCGATGTACAAGAGGAACTTTTGCTTGAAGATTTTCCAGTTGGCGCTGAGGTTGCCGGAGATGCGGAGGAGACTGGATGTTTTCCATTTCGCTGGATGGCTGATTGCTGGTCAATGCTGATTCACTCGAGGTAGGTCCGTTAAGATCAGTTCACTCTGGTACCATGATGTGTTAGGCAGGTTGGTTCGATGTGGACTGCACTCGATGCAGGGAAGTTAGAAACAGACGTCTAACACTGGAGAAGATCCAACACTATTTTATTCAATGACTGAACTGATAAACATATTCAGCTGTGGGTCGACACTATACTGATCTGACTGGTGACCTTGTCGTAGCCTGACCAGATTTACTAGCTACCATGGTGTTTGCACTTGCTAGCTCGTGGACTCTGACTGTCTCAGTAGCTGGGTCCCGAGAGAGCGGGAAACCTAGTGCCCTCTGGCTTTATAGTGGTTGTGTCCTGTCTGGTGATTGGCTGTACTGTGTTGTATGCTTACTGGTCATCCTATGTGTCAATCACTGCCTGTCTGCATCTCATTATATACATGAGTGGATATTATGACATGGACCATCTGGTTCCCCATGACCTGCATGGAATATGAACTTATCCAGCAACAGGGTGGGGCTTCCCCTTTAATCGGGGGCCCTCACAATATAAAAATCCCGACCTGGGTGCAGGTTGGAGAGGGTGACCTTTTGGAGAGTGGGGTATTTGTGTAAAGTTAATAAAAGAGTATCCTTTGCATCCTACTTGCTGTTTCATGTGTATTCTCTTGGCATGGATACTGCAGGACCCCAGCACTTCAAACAAGCATAACCTTTCTGATTGGAATCTTTTCCAGAGGCCAAGAACATTGCGGGGTTTTGTTATTGTAAACACAAAAGTGCTTTAATGATTAAATAACTACTTAGCCATCCTCATAAAGCGAATTGTCAGCAATGTTGTGAGGTGTAGGTAGTCTTAGGTTGCGTTGCCGCTCAGTGTTCATTTTATCTTTGCAAAGCTAAAGCCACAACTGCTGTACATGTGTGTTCTTAACAATGATACCGTGCAACTGACTTTAGCCAGATTAAAGGGTGTATGATGGTACTGTTTATGTTTGACTGGTTATTGATTGTGCATATCTTGCAGTTCCCATGGAATATACACCAAAGGAACATTGAAACGTTTTCTTTGGGTAATATCAAATTATTTTGGTTGCCAGAGTCTTAAAGAAGTCCGAAAAATAAATGTTTTTGATTGTACTTATTGTTAGATTTTGATTTAGAATTGTTATATTTTTATACCTGGTCACAGTCGTGCATTATTTTACTCTTAGAATGGTTACCCTGAGAAAAATCGAAATGCATACCAATCAACAATCTGAGCATGCTCATCTTTGTATTGAACCAAAGCCTGCAAATTTTTGCAGCACTTCAGTTTTATCGAAAGAGTTCCTGAAGTGTCTGTTTCAAGAATAAAGAATTGCATTGTTTACCAAATTAGTTAGAATAAAACAAATCTTAACTATGCAAAGACACAATCAATTAATCTTCATTAACATAGATAGTTGCATAGGTAAATCAACAATTGTGCCACCAGTTTAAGATAAATGGAAGAGAATCCATGATCCTTGTTAACATAGCCATCTAAGTAGAATTTAACAAGCATCATCTGTGTTTCATCAATCAATGAATGTATAGAATGAGTTCATGTACAGTACTTTCCATGGAAACTGGCTCAATCAAAAGAACTTGCACTCCATGCGGCAATCTATTTGATTCCAAACCCATATTTACTGGCTAAACCTTTACATTGAGACTTTGGAGTATCGCGTCTGAAGCCCATGAAGCTCACTCTAAAATGTTAGACCATTTCTTGTTTTATATGCACACATTTTCTACAGCCAAATTGTAACTTGAGATCTGGTACGAATCAGAGAACACTCTAGGTACACTTCATCATTCTTCTATCCTGCCAGAAACAGTGCCATTCATTTAGCAATTCATTAAGACTAATAGCAATATCTGTGTGCATGCTGCAGAGAATGAGCCATTTTGTTTCATAACAGATTGCAGATGAAAGGAAACCATTCATTTCTTGCTTGCCTGATGTAATTACGATTGCACTAATTACCTCAAATCACTGACATCCAGGGTCAATAAGGATGGGAACAAGCACATCAAAGACAAGCAATATGGAACCAGAAGCAAACCCTTTCAACAAGATCTATATTTGATTCTTATGTTTTATTGCTAGACTTTAACTTTAGATGCATTCTGAATATTTATTATTCTATTCACAGTTTGATGGTGAAAACATGTTTATGAGTATGACAGATCCAAGCCAGGACTGCATGCCAGGAAGCCAGGTGGGTTAATTAATCTTCTCCGCAATGTTTCAAGATGTAATTAAACAAATTCAAAAGGATGCATTGCAAATAAGCATTACTATCAGTAACTGGCGTAATCAAAATAATTATAATTTGCAAACAAAGCATTTAAACTGTGCTTTAGATTAATGAGATGTAGCTTGAACAAATGTCATATTTGGATGATTCTTAGATGCAAACATTCAACATTGCAATTAGCAGTGTGTTTTTTTTCTGAGCAACCAAGTACAGTAGCTACTTTGTTGGCATGATCTTAAAAGGAAAATCTATTTTCTTTATGAATAATGTGCTTACATATGCTCATTAGGAGAATTTTAATTGTAACTACTTTGATCATGAGGTGCAAACCCAACACTAAACACCTGCACATAAATAATGGTTAAGCCAATTTATTTTAATTGGAAATAAAAATGATGGAAAATTATTTTCTCGTATTAAATTGGGAAATAGATTTTTTAGATGCAAATGAATCAGTAAATATAACATCTCCGAGTCTATGTCTAAAATGTGACTGAAGATCAGTCATAAGTGAAATTTGTTCCCAATTATTTGATGTCCATAGCATTGAGAGTAATCTACTGACAACAGGTGAACACATTTTTATTGCAAAAATGGCTCAGTCCAAGATGTAATAAATCAGCAATTTTCAGGCTCTGGCTGATAAATTATTGCTGCCCCTTATTTTATAGAAGAGACCTCATGTATGCAGTAGTGCCCTCATCCTCTGGTGCCTGGTTTGTAATGTACACGTTTAAACAACGCTAGCCCTTCAACCTCGACTGCAGTCACTATTCATGCATTATCCTTCTATCAACTTTGCCCTACTGCATCCTTATAATAAAGTGTTGCATGTTTCAGTGCATTTTTAATAAATCTTGTTTGCTCACTGAACTTATTAAGTGAATATGATACATTAATTAAATTGAAAGAAAAAAGGAATAGTTGATCCAGTGTTTAAGAAGGCAAAACAAAGCTAAAAAGAAAAGGTTATAAAAATACTGCAAAACAGGTGAGTAGAATTTAGTTCATATATATTCAGCAGAATAGTGCATGTTTATTATGCTATGGCTTTCATGTCAGTGGAAAGTAGGTTTGGCTGCATAATAGTGCAAGATATAGGCCGGGACTCTCCGAAATGGAGGCAAAGTGTCCGCACCATCGTGAACGCTGTCGTGAAACACGACGGCGTGAAACGGGCGCAGGCACTAGTGATTCTGTCCCCCATAGGGGGCCAGAACAACACTGGAGCAGTTCACGCCGCTCCAGCCTTACTTCCTGGCGCGCACTGGGGGCGGCGCCAACCCGCACATGCGCGGTGGCGTTACTGAACGCTCCGGTCCCGACGCAACATGGCGCGGGGGTTCTGGGGCCAGACCCGCAACAAAGTAGGGCCGGGGGGGGTGGAAGAGGCCGGCCCGCCGATTGGTGGGCCCCGATCATGGCGGGCCAGACCCCATCGGAGGCCCCCCCACGGGAACCCCCCCTTCCCCCTTCCCCCCCCCCCCCCCCCCCCAGGCCACCACCCCCGGCCCTTCGTGCAGAGCGCAGAGTTCCCGCCCGCAGCGACCAGGTGTGGATGGCGCCAGCGGGACTCTGCTTTTTCCACGCGGCCATTCAGCCCATCGGGGCTGGAGAATCAGCGACCCGCAACCAGCACCATGCCAAACGCGCCGCCGCAAATGGCGGCGATTCTCCACACCTTGGAAAATCGCGCGCCGGCGTCAAGGCGGCGTGGCGTGGTTGCGGCGATTCTCCGACCTGGCGCAGGGCTGGGAGAATCCCGCACGTAGGGTATAATCAGGGAGCCGTGAGGCAATCTGGATCCCAAGACAAAATGACCATGTCTAACACATGGGGCTGGATTCTCCCGGCTCGCCCACCGCTGGAATGCCACAGGCGAGCTGGGCGAACGCGGCCGGAGAATCCCTCCCATGATATTGTATTGCCGAGCATTTGCAGCATGTGGAATTTAATTCCAGTCTTGTACAAAGCAATGTTTTCTCAAAAATGTGCAGATACGGGGCAGCACGGTGGTGCAGTGGGTTAACACTGCTGTCTCACAGGATTTGTCAAGGGACGGCAGCTCAACACGAATGTGCGGAGACTGCTAAATGTTATCATGATGCCGGCAGTGGAGGGGGAGGCGGAGATAGTGGTGGCGCTGGACGCAGAGAAAGCGTTTGATAGAGTTGAGTGGGGGTACCTGTGGGAGGTGCTGGAGCGGTTTGGATTTGGGGAGGGATTCATCAAATGGGTGAGGCTACTCTACGCGGCTCCGATGGCGAGTGTAGTTACAAATGGAAGGAGATCGGAGTACTTTAGGCTCTACCATGGGACCAGGCAGGGGTGCCCCCTGTCCCCCTTGCTCTTTGCACTGATGATTGAACCTCTGGCTATGGCGTTGAGGGAGTCAGGGAGATGGAGGGGGTCTGGTGCGGAGTGGGGAGGAACATCGGATATCGCTGTATGCGGACGACCTGCTGTTATATGTGGCGGACCCAGAGGGGAGAATGCCGGGGGTGATGGAGCTGTTAGCGGAATTTGGGGGCTTCTCGGGCTATAAGTTAAATTTTGGCAAGAGCGAGGTATTTGTAGTACACCAGGGAGATCAGGAGGAGGGAATTGGGAGGCTCCCGTTTAAGAGGGCAGTGAAGAGTTTCCGATATCTGGGAGTGCAGGTGGCCAGGAGTTGGGGGACTCTCCATAAGCTTAATTTTACCAGGCTGGTGGAGCAGATGGAGGAGGAATTTAAAAGGTGGGACATGGTGCCGCTATCGTTGGCGGGTAGAGTGCCAAATGACGGTTCTCCCGAGGTTCTTGTTCCTCTTCCAGTGTTTGCCCATCTTTATCCCTAGGGCCTTTTTTAGAAGGGTGACCAGCAGCATCATGAGCTTTGTTTGGGCGCATGGGACCCCGAGGGTGAAGAGGGTCTTCTTGGAGCGGGGTAGAGATGGGGGGGGCTGGCGTTACCCAGTCTCTCGGGGTACTACTGGGCGGCCAATGTGTCGATGGTGCGCAAGTGGGTGATGGAGGGGGAGGGGGCAGCATGGAAACGGATGGAGAGGGCATCCTGTGGAGATACAAGCCTGGGGGCCCTGGTAACGGCGCCGTGGCCGCTCCCTCCTGCGAGGTATACCACGAGTCCGGTGGTGGCGGCTACCCTCAAGATTTGGGGGCAGTGGAGGCGACATAGGGGAGAAGAGGGGGGCTCAATGGAGGCTCCGTTAAGGGGGAACCATAGGTTCGTCCCAGGGAACATTGATGGGGGATTTCAGGGTTGGCACAGAGTGGGCATCAGACAGCTGAGGGATCTGTTTATCGATGGGAGGTTTGTGAGCCTGGGGGAGTTGGAGGAGAAATTTGGGCTCCCCCGGGAAACATGTTCAGGTATCTGCAGGTAAAGGCATTTGCTAGACGGCAGGTGGAGGGATTCCCTTCGCTTCCCGCGAGGGGGGTGAGTGACAGAGTGCTTTCGGGGGTCTGGGTCGGAGAGGGGAAGATAACTGATATCTACAAGGTTATGCAGGAGGTGGAGGAGGCGTCAGTAGAGGAGCTGAAAACTAAGTGGGAGGGGGAACTGGGGGAACAGATCGAAGACGGGACATGGGCTGATGCCCTGGAGAGGGTTCATTCTTCCTCCTCGTGTGCGAGGCTTAGCCTCAGACAGTTCAAGGTGCTGCATAGGGCCCACATGACTGGGACGAGGATGAGTAAGTTCTTTGGGGGTGAAGACAGGTGTGTCAGGTGCTCGGGGAGCCCAGCGAACCATGCCCATATGTTCTGGGCATGACCGGCACTGGAGGAATTCTGGAAGGGGGTGGCGAGGACGGTGTCAAGGGTGGTGGGATCCAGGGTCAAGCCAGGATGGGGACTCGCAATTTTTGGGGTTGGGGTGGAGCCGGGAGTGCAGGAGGCGAAAGAGGCCGGTGTGCTGGCCTTTGCATCCCTAGTAGCCCGGCGAAGGATTTTGCTACAATGGAAGGATGCGAGGCCCCCAAGCGTGGAGACCTGGATCAATGACATGGCGGGTTTTATTAAGCTAGAGAAGGTCAAATTCGCCCTGAGAGGATCGGTACAAGGATTCTTTAGGCGGTGGCAACCTTTCCTCGACTTTCTGGCTCAACGATAGGGTACGGGGACAGTAGCAGCAGCAACCCGGGGGGGGGGGAAGGGGGAGGGGAGAGTGGGGGGAGGGGAGAGTGGGGGGGAGGGGAGAGGGAGGGGAGAGGGAGGGGAGGGGAGGGGAAGGGGGGGACGATGACTATGTTTGTTTATTTAATTTTAATTTATTTTAAGTTCTCTTGTTGGGGTTGGGGGGGGATGTGATACATGCGTTGATACGGTCTGGGGGGAGGTTACAGTTGTTATGGGTTATTTTGTTGCATTTCATTGTTTGTTGTTATATTTTATATTTTCTGTAAAAAATTCCAATAAAAATTATTTTTTAAAAAAACACTGCTGCCTCACAGCGCCGCGGTTCCAGGTTCGATCCCAGCTCTGGGTCACTGTCTGTGTGGAGTTTGCACATTCTCACTGTGTTTGCGTGGGTTTTGCCCACACTAAATTGCCCCTTAATTGAAAAGAAGAATTGGATACTCTAAAAAAAAATTTTAATGTGCAGGTGCTGTTAAGAACCTTTTTAAAAATTGGTATGAAATCCTTTAAATGCAAAAAAAAGATTGCTGTTGCTCATGCTGTTATAACATCAGAAATTAGCCAGCTGGGGAGTGAAACTCAGAACATACACAGCTCCTTTGTTGCTAAGCTGTGTTTTTACCCCAGTTGGCATCATGACTTCAGTCTGCAAAATGCAGCAACATTCTACATGTAGCATTGGAAGTATAATGGCACCATAAACTTCACCTCAGGGTTGGTCATACTTAGGGAAGTGGGTTTAGGAATATTTTGTGGTGACAATGTGTTTTTGGTATTTTACATACAAACACCTTTCTGCATTTGTAGGAAATTCCTTTGTTACAAGGATGTTGTGAACCTGTTTATTTGAATTGACTTAATGTCTTGTTAAAATAGCAGAAAAATTGAAGACTATGCAGTAATGCGTTTGTATTCTCATATTGCACAGTGCAATTTTACACTATTTGTATATTGGATTATGTCTGAATGTGGTGAGCTAAAATGCTTTTACGTGGAATAATATGCACTAATTGTTTTCTGGTACAGAGTCCATCATCTTTATGTAGAAACTGGGGGAATGACTTGTTTTAGATATCTGTGGTAAGTCTCTGTTAACAATAAAATATGATCACTCAGCATTGGGGCAACCCCATGTAACATGGGAAAAGCTGAAAAAGGAATAAAGCAAGGAAGCATAGCAGAGAAAAATAATGGGCGAGATTTAACGGAAAAAGTGTCCCGTGGTGGGCACATTTAGTGAGGTATTTCCTGGTGCCTGCAGCACCAAGAACGACCCCGCTATTAAGCGGGATCTTTTTTCGGACCTCGGGAGGAAGTCGTCACCGAGGCCGAACTAACTTCATTTCCTGCACTGAGGAGCTCAGCTTGTCAGTACAGAATAAAAATGGTGCCCGATCTCTCCATCTCCCACTATGATCCCTGGTGGGCCCCAACCTACTGATTAGGAGGTCCTCGAGCCCCCTTGCCCAACCCCCGACCCCTGGCACAAGCAAAAAGCCACCTGGGCACCTTGGCACTGCTGCACGTTGTGGGCGTGATCCAGATTGTGATGCCTCATGAGATCCCTTTAGGTCTCACAAGGTCTAACAAACCGGGTAAATCTGGCGATAGGCTTCTCGTGAGACTTACCCGCTGCGTCCCGATCGGGTGCGGCCGTTAGATCGCGCCCAATGTTAACTGATCAAAAAAGAATTTAAATAAATTGCATCTTTGTGCTAAAAAACCTTTGGTACATATTACAATCACAATATGGGTGTAAATATAGTGATGATCAGAGGAACAAAACATTTATGAATACCTCTTGTTTGACTAAAGGTACCAGAAAGATTAATTGGCTGCGACTAGAACTAAAGTCAAAGACTGAGGCCTTTGTTACTTTGATTAAGAGTTATTGCTGTGGGGGAAAAGCGGCCGTGTAGGTTCATGGATAAGCAGTGTAAAGAATTGTTTCCCTTTGGTATCTCATATTGAGCACTATTGTCAGTTGAAGTCATATTAACAGTAATAGTAAAAACTTTTTAATGACCTTTAAGTATTGCAAATGCTAACCAGTTTTATTTCACATTGCAACCTATTATAACCCTCACGAAGACCACGGGAAATCGCTGATTGATCTCCCCATGGGCTTCATAGAATATGAGTTTTGAACAGGTGGAGACCTGGCCACTGGGGCTCAACAGTAGGGCCGTAAATATTAGCCCCCAGACACGGACCGGCACTTCCCGATAGTCCCGGGCTTTGACATTTGATTTTTACGCTGCAGCTGCAGCATTATTTATGTTGGAGGATAAATCTGCATTGCCTTGTGGCCTGTGCCTACTGGAATTATCACATTGGCAACGAGGATCAAGAACGGGATTCCGAGCAGCCTTTCAGAAGGCAATTCCAGTAAGAAAAACAAAACCTGGAAATTCTTTTCTTTGAAAATGAAATGAAATGAAAATCGCTTATTGTCACGAGTAGGCTTCAATGAAGTTACTGTGAAAAGCCCCTAGTCGCCACATTCCGGCGCCTGTCCGGGGAGGCTGGTACGGGAATCGAACCGTGCTGCTGGCCTGCTTGGTCTGCTTTAAAAGCCAGCGATTTAGCCTGGTGAGATAAACCAGCCCAGACTTGAGCAATATGATACAAACGTACAGGACTAGGGCCAGTATGCTGAGCACATGTGCTATTTTTTGTGCCAATGGCATTGAAGTGGGTGAGAAAAAAAAGGTCATTCGCCTAACAGCATGCAGGGCCCCAACATTTAGCATTATCAAAAGCATAACCTATCCAGCGGCAAGGACACTAAAATGTTCGATAAGGAACCATTACAACCCAAAGCCGTCCATCATCCTTCAAAACTGCCATTTAAACACAGCTGGAGAGCCCGTTATGGAATTTCTTACTAGATTGTGGAAATTTGGTCCATCCCCAACCGAGATGCTAGGCGATAGACTAGTGTGTGGGACTAACAACTTTACAACCCAGAAACAATTACTGGTGGAGCCCAACCTAAACCTCAAAAAGGTTTTTATAGAAATAGATTTGTTCCTGGAGTAAGCCAAAAAAGGGGTGCAAGAAAATAGATGGATGACAGATAGTCAATCCACCTTTGCAGAGATTACAAACCTACAGTCAATAAAGCCTCAAAAATGGATCGTTACCCCATACCACATATAGAAGATTTGTATACCAAGTTGACAGGTGATCAAGCCTTCTCGGAACTGGATAAGTGCCATGCCGACCTCCAGCTTGAATTGATGAATCATCCAGAAATTAATTCACAATTAACATCATAAGGCCTTATACGAATGTACACATCTGCACTTTGGAGTCTCGTTGGCATGTGCCATCTTTCAGCATGACATGGAAAATATTCTCCAAGGGCTGCCTTGATGACACTATATCTGACGACGTAATTAGGTACCAGGGCCATTAAACAAGAGCAGCTAGCTAACTTGGAGGAGGTCTTGAGGCAATATTCCAACACAGGCATATGTCTTGAGAAATGTATTCCATGGAGGCAAAGTGATCTACCTCAGATACCATATAGACAAGAAAGGCCCACACCCCTTGGAGGATAAAGTCAAGGCCATCAAGGAGGCGCAGTTGAAATCTTTGTGAGGCTGATAAATTACGATGGGAAATTCTTCCAAATTTGGCCATTATAATGCCACCCCTGCTTATTTACTCAAAAACATCAAAGGTGGTCATGGCAGTCACCACAGGTTGAAGCCTTCATGAATGTAAAACAGCAACTGGTGTCCTGGAATATACTCGCCCATTATAACCTCAGAAAAGAACTAATACTGACGAGTGATGTCTCTCCATATTGAGTGGGGCAGACCTCTCGCGCGTCAATGGGAAGATGACACAGAGAAACCCATTGCATTTGCGTCCAGGACTGTGGTGGACGTTGAGTGACATTATTTACAGATTGAAAAGGCTTCTATTTATGTAGGTAAAAAGTTCCACTCGTATGTCTATGGCCGACATTTTGTAATCATAACATTTGCTGGGTGGTAAAGAATTAAGGAAATATGACCACTGCCAGGAAACTGGACATTCTCCAGCATGATCACACACCAACTGCATATTCAGAGATTATAACCATTTGCCGTTGTGGTGTTTCTCAGCATTTAGATGCGGCACCCACAACACCAAATGTTTCCCCAGTGGGAATGCTAATTAATCCCTATGTTCGGTAAAGAGTGGGTGAAATTTTGAGCTCCTGTTAGCTGTCATCGAGAACGGCGACATGGGTGCAGAATCCCACAAGAGTCAGGAAGCATGATTCTCGCCAGCGAGATCACAACCGGAGGTGTGCACTCAGGCCGCCATTACCCGCAATTGCAAAGTAGGCACTGGGAAGGATGGAGAGGATGCAGGGTGTCCAGGTAAGTGGAACGCAGGTCGGGGGGGGGGTGCTCCCAGGCCTTAGCGGCCCTTCATTGTCATCATCCTCAAGGTCACAAGGGATCTGGTACTTGGTGTGCACAGCGTGTTAACCAGCTACATGAGGGCAGAAGAACCTCACACAGCGGGCAGGACAGGTGCATGTGCGGAACAGCCGGCGTGATTCCGCGAATGTGCGGGGATTCCATTCTCCGCGCTGGCCCCTGGGCTATATGGCGGAGCCCTACAGGGGCCCACCGCGGAGGAACATAGTCCCCCACGGAACCAGCCTGCCCACCGATCGGTAGGCCCCGATCACGGACCAAGCCACCATGGGGGCCCCCCCCCTCCAGGACCGGATCCCCCCGCAACCCCTTCAGGTGGGCCTCCGCAGAAACACCTTCCAGGTTCCACCGTGTGGGACCCAAGTAACCCACGCCGGCAGGACTCACCGGCCACTTGGCCCATTGGAGCCCGGAGAATCGGCAGGGTGGGAATCCCATAGTCGCCCGAGAATCGGTGAGGGAAAATTGGGAAGCCTTCGTCGGGGGGGCGGGGCGCGTCCCCCCAGGGATTCTCCGACCCGGCGTGGGGTTGGAGAATCCCGGCCCATGTGTCTTTTGCCTGTGTAGCTAACATCTCTCTGATTCTTCGCCTGGTCAGTGGTTGTCTGCTTGGATTGTCAGCAATATCTTAACCTCACTTCTGCCCGAGGGTGTAGGTCGACAGAAAACAACTCATGATATTCTAAAAATATTCTAAAAATATTTCAGTTAATTGACATTCAATGTATCAATTTGAGATTGGCTGTGTTTTTCTAAAAGCTGTTTCTTCCGGCTTTAATACACATTACCTTGGGCAGCGGAACCTGTGCAAATTCACTCTTGGACAAAAACAGAACATGCAGATTCTGCTCATTTCAAAAACCTTTGCATGGAGAAATAAAATGATTAAAAATCACAGAATATAATAATGTGATTGCCTGATATTTGTTTGCTTCTACTAGTATTTTTCCCCAGATGTATTGAATGTTTTTATTCTGTGTTTTTAGTAACAATTCATGATTATCGACAATGAAATTAGGAATTTCAGGCACCTTTCCTTACAGAGAAACAAAAATTGTTGCAGCTGATGAATGATCAAATCATGCTGTATACTTTCAGGCTACTAATAATAACAATCTTTATTAATGTCAAAAGTAGGCTTGCATTAACACTGCAATGAAGTTACTGTGAAAATCCACTTGTCGCCACACTCAGGCGCATGTTCAGGTACACTGAAGGAGAATTCAGAATGTCCAATTCACCTAACAAGCACATTTTCCGTGACTTGTGGGAGGAAACCGGAGCACCCGAAGGAAACCCACGCAGACACGGGGAAAACGTGAAGACCCCGCACACACAGTGACCCAAGCCGGGAATCGAACCTGGGGCCCTGGCGCTGTGAAGCACCAGTGCTAACCACTGTGCTACAATGCCGCCCTGCTCATTGTTAAGTAATGACAAACATGCATTTGATTTTCATGAGCTCTTGATTCAACCAAAGGATATCATTCTTTGGGTATAATAATATCTTTGAAAAGCCAAACAATTCCTGAAATCATCTGTCAAAAAGCTATAAAATGTTAAAGTACTAATAATTTTCATTACTGTGTGCTAATTCGGTAAGTGATGCACACATAAGAACATAAGAACTAGGAGCAGGAGTAGGCCGTCTGGCCCCTCGAGCCTGCTCTGCCATTCACTGAGATCATGGCTGATCATTTGTGGACTCAGCTCCACTTTCCGGCCTGAACACCATAACCCTTAGTCCCTTTATTCATCAAAAAACTATCTGTCTTTATCTTAAAAACATTTAATGAAGGAGCCTCAACTGCTTCACTGGGCAAGGAATTCCATAGATTCACAACCCTTTGGGTGAAGAAGTTCCTCCTAAACTCAGTCCTAAATCTACTTCCCCTTATTTTGAGGCTATGCCCCCTAGTTCTGCTTTCACTGGCCAGTGGAAACAACCTGCCCGCATCTATCCTATCTATTCCCTTCATAATTTTATATGTTTCTATAAGATCCCCCCCATCCTCCTAAATTCCAATGAGTACAGTCCCAGTATACTCAACCCCTCCTCGTAATCCAACCCCTTCAGCTCTGGGATTAACCAAGTGAATCTCCTCTGCACACCCTCCAGCACCAGTATGTCCTTTCTCAGGTAAGGAGACCAAAACTGAACACAATACTCCAGGTGTGGCCTCACTAACACCTTATACAGTTGCAGCATAACCTCCCTAGTCTTAAACTCCATCCCTCTAGCAATGAAGGACAAAATTCCATTCACTTTCTTCATCACCTGTTGCACCTGTAAACCAACTTTTTGCGACTCATGCACTAGCACACCCAGGTCTCTCTGCACAGCAGCATGTTTTAATATTTTATCATTTAAATAATAATCCCTTTTCCTGTTATTCCTACCAAAATGGATGAACTCACATTTGTCAACATTGTATTCCATCTGCCAGATCCTAGCCCATTCACTTAACCTATCCAAATCCCTCTGCAGACTTCCGGTATCCTCTGCACTTTTTGCTTTCCCAGTCATCTTAGTGTCGTCTGCAAACTCGGATACATTGCCCTTGGTCCCCAAATACAAATCATCGATGTAAATTGTGAACAATTTTGGGCCCAACACTGATCCCTGAGGGACACCACTAGCTACTGATTGCCAACCAGAGAAACAGCCATTAATCCCCACTCTTTGCTTTCTATTAATTAACCAATCCTCTATCAATGCTACTACTTTACCCTTAATGACATGCATCTTCATATTATGCAGCAACTTTTTGTGTGGCACCTTGTCAAAGTCTTTCTGGAAATCCAGATATACCACATCCATTGGCTCCCTGTTATCTACCACACTGGTAATGTCCTCAAAAAATTCCACTAAATTAGTTAGGCACGATCTGCCCTTTATGAACCCATGCTGCGTCTGCCCAATGGGCCAATTTCCATCCAGATGCCTCGCTATTTCTTCCTTGATGATAGACTCCAGCAACTTCCCTACTACCAAAGTTAAGCTTACTGGCCTATAATTACCCGCTTTCTGCCGACCTCCTTTTTTAAACAGTGGTGTCACGTTTTGTGAATCTCCAATTCGCCGGGATCACCCCAGAGTCTAGTGAATTTTGGTAAATTATCACTAGTGCATTTGCAATTTTCCTAGCCATCTCTTTTAGCACTCTGGGATGCATTCCATCAGGGCCAGGAGACTTGTCTACCTTTAGCCCCATTAACTTGCCCATCACTACCTCCTTAGTGATAACAATCATCTCAAGGTCCTCACCTGTCATAGCCTCATTTCCATCAGTCACTGGAATGTTATTTGTGTCTTCCACTGTGAAGACCGACCCAAAAAACATGTTCAGTTCCTCAGCCATTTCCTCATCTCCCATTATTAAATCTCTCTTCTCATCCTCTAAAGGACCAATATTTACCTAAGCCACTCTTTTTTGCTTTATATATTTGCAGAAACTATTACTATCTGTTTTTATATTTTGAGCAACTTTACTCTCATAATCTATCTTACTCTTCTTTATAACTTTTTTAGTAGCTTTCTGTTGCCCCCTAAAGATTTCCCAGTCCCCTAGTCTCTCACTAATCTTTGCCACTTTATATGCTTTTTCCTTCAATTTGATACTCTCCCTTATTTCCTCAGATATCCACGGTCGATTTTCCCTCTTTCTACCGTCCTTCCTTTTTGTTGGTATAAATCTTTGCTGAGCACTGTGAAAAATCGCTTGGAAGGTTCTCCACTGTTCCTCAACTATTTCACCATAAGGTCTTTGCTCTCTGTCTACCTTAGCTAGCTCTTCTCTCATCCCATTGTAATCTCCTTTGTTTAACCACAAAACAATAGTTTTTGATTTTACCTTCCGTCTGTATTTTAAATTCCACCATATTGTGATCGCTCCTCCCCAGAGGATCCCTAACTATGAGATCATTAATCAATCCTGTCTCATTACACAGGGCCAGATCTAGGACCGTTTGTTCCCTCGTAGATTCCATTACGTACTGTTCTAGGAAACTATCGCAGATACATTCTATAAACTCCTCCTACAGATGCCTTGACCGACCTGGTTAAACCAATCGACATGTAGATTAAAATCCCCCATGATAACTGCTGTACCATTTCTACATGCATCAGTTATTTCTTTGTTTATTGCCTGCCCCACCATAATGTTACTATTTGGTGGCCTATACACTACTCCTTTCAGCGACTTTTTCACCTTACTATTCCTGATTTCCACCCAAATGGATTCAACATTATCCTCCATAGCACCGATGTCATCCCTTACTATTGACAGATGTCATCCTTAAATAACAGAGCAACACCACCTCCCTTACCATCCTCTCTGTCCTTCCGAATAGTTTGATACCCTTGGATATTTAACTCCCAATCCTGACCATCCTTTAACCATGTTTCAGTAATGGCCTCTAAATCATAGTCATTCACGATGATTTGCGCCATCAACTCATTTACCTTATTCCGAATACTACAAGCATTCACATAAAGTACACTTTTGTTGGCTTTTATACCTCTGTTTTGAATCTTAACACCTCGATCAATAACCTCTCCGAAGTTATATTTCCTCTTAACTTTTCTCCTAATTTTCCTTGTCATTGAACCCATATCTTCATGTAACAACCTGCCGCGTTGCTTACCATTTATGTTTTTACTTTCAGTTTTATTCCTTGTAGTGTTTCTGGCCCTATTCACTGAGCTCCCCTCAATCACTGTACCTTGTACTGTCGCCCTTTTTGATTTTTGACTATGGCTTCTCTGCCTTACACTTTCTCCCTTGCTGCCTTTTGTATCTGTCCCTGTTTTACTACCTTTGACTCCCTGCATTGGTTCCCATCCCCCTGCCACATTAGTTCAAACCCTCCCCAACAGCTCTAGCAAACACCACCCTCCCCAGGACATCAGTTCCAGTCCTGCCCAGGTGCAGACCGTCCGGTTTGTACTGCTCCCACCTCCCCCAAAACCGGTTCCAATGCCCCAGGAATTTGAATCCCTCTCTCTTGCACCATCTCTCAAGCCACGGATTCATACTATCTATCCTGACATTCTGCTGACTAGCTCATGGCAGTGGTAGCAATCCTGAGATTACTACCTTTGCGGTCCTACTTTTTAGTTTAACTCCTAACTCCTAATTCAGCTTGTAGGACCTTGTCCCGTTTTTTACCTATATCGTTGTTGCCTATGTGCACCATGACGGCTGGCTGTTCACACCCCCCCCCCCCCCCCCCCTCCCCCAGAATGTCCTGCAACCGCTCCGAGACATCCTTGACCCTTGCACCAGGGAGGCAATATACCATCCTGGAGTCTCGATTGCGTCCGCAGAACCGCCTGTCTATTCCCCTTACGATTGAGTCCCCTATCACTACAGCCCTGCCATTCTTCTTCCTGCCCTGCTGCACAGCAGAGCCAGCCACTGTGCCATGAACCTGGCTGCTGCTGCCTTCCCCTGGTGAGCCATCTCCCTCCACAGTATCTAAAGCGGTATATCTGTTTTGCAGGGAGAAACCGCAGGGGACACCTTCACTGCCTTCCTACTCTTGCTCTGTCTTTTGGTCACCCATTTTCTATCTCCCTCAGTAACTTTCACCTGCAGTGTGACCAACTCACTAAACACCCTATCCACAACCTCCTCAGCATCGCAGATGCTCCAAAGTGAGTCCATCCGCAGCTGCAGAGCCGTCAAGCGGTCTAACAAGAGCTGCAACTGGACACACTTCTTGCATGTGAAGGAGCCAGGGACAGTGGACGTGTCCCTGAGCTCCCACATCGCACACGCGGAGCATGACACGGGTCTGGGATCTCCTGCCATGTCTTAAACCTTCGGTTAACTTATACAACTACAATTTCAAAAAAATGAAGAAAAAATAAATAAATATACCAATGAAAAGAAAAAGGAAAAACTACTTACCAGTCACTTACCAGGGTTAAAAAGCACCTCATCCCCACCTAGCTTCAAATTCCCAAACTCACTGTTTGCTGTGCCTCACTCTGGCTGTGTCTTCTCTGACTCACTGGGAGAACTCACTGGGAGTGAGTTACAAGTTGCTCTTTTAAATTGGCCTGAGTTGACCCCCCCCCCCCCACCCACCACCACTCCCACCTGCTTTTAGATCAAAGTAGATTAAGGTGACTGACACTTAACTGCCACCCAGTTATGTGAGTGGGTGGGGCAGCCCTTGTTAACCTTCACTGCACAATTCTAGATTAATTTAAATTCCTGAAATTTAAAAAGGATCAGTCTTCCCGATTGAATTCAATTTAATTCAATTCCCACCTAGCTTCAAATTCCCAAACTCACTCTTTGCTGTGTCTCGCTCTGGCTGTGTCTTCTCTGGCTCACATAGAAACATACATAGAAAATCGAAGCAGGAAGAGGCCATTCGGCCTTTCGAGCCTACTCCACCATTCACGCTGATCATCAAGTTCAATACCCTGATCATGCCTTCCCCCCATATCCTTTGATCCCTTTAGCCCCAAGAGCTATGTCTAATTCCTTCTTGAAATCACATAACGTTTTGGTCTCAAATAATTTCTGTGGTACTGAATTCCACAGATTCACCACTCTCTGGATGAAGAAATTTCTCCTCTACTCTCAGTCCTAAAGGGTTTATCCTCAAACTATGACCCCTTAGTTCTGGACTCCCCCCACCATTGGGAACAATCTTTCTGAATCTACCCTGTCTAATCCTGTTAGAATTTTATAAATTTCTATGAGATGTCCTCTCAAGTTTCTAAACTCCAATCAATATAATCCTAATCAATTTAGTCTCTCCTGAGTTTCTATGCAATCTTGTACAAAGCCATGAAGAGATGTTGATCCAAAAACAATGTTCTAGCATGGTTACCTGTTGTACTGGTTGACTTCATGTATGAAACAGGATAATCTAAACATAAAAATGGCTAATCCAAGTGTTGTGAAATGACATTGGCAGGATTATCCACCCTGGTGCGGAGCCCCCCCCCCCCCCCCCCCCACCGGCAGCGGGATTCCCAGTCCCACCAGCTCCCAATTGGGTTTCCCATTGTGGGCAGCCCCATGTTGTCGGGAAATCCAGCCCAAGTTATTTATCAATAAATCTAAAAGCTGGGTGCTCAAAAATAACTGCTGTACATAGTTATTTACTATTTCTGTATAGATGTCCTTCCTGAGGCATATATCTTAAATGTTCCCTTAAGAATCCTAAATCTGCTAGCTACTCTGCCCTGTACTAAGAGAAATGTTTGGGGAGAATGGGATCAAAAGCAATGGGGAGAAAGCAGGATTAGGCTATTGAGTTGGAAAATCAGCCATGATCGTGATAAATGTCGGAGCGGGCTCGAAAGGCCAAAATGCCTCCTCCTGCTCCTATCTTTTAGGTATCTATGTTCTGGGCGTGTTTCAGTACCAAATTAGAAACTGTATTGTCACCCCTTTGAAACAAGACCTAATTTATCAAGTCATTAATCGTCAGCTCATCCCCTGGGTCAGAGGCCTGTAACTTTAATGACGCAAAGAGCAATTTTTAAAAATGTGGTCAAAATGCAATATCTTAAGACCTGCAGTGCTGTTACTCAAGTGTCAGTAACAGCAAAACGCAAGACCGAGACACACGTCTGGATTTCTATGGAACACTGTTTTACAGAGGCTCAAACTGCATTAATAGCAATGAAAGATTTATTAATAGCATTTTAAAGATTTGGTTCTAAGTTACGAAATGATACTTTTTCATGATATGATGTTAATTAAAGTTTAAAACAACGAAACAAGCCATTCAATTAACATCAACACTTTCCTTAAATGAATAAGCTCTTACTTTAATGTGATTTCTGCTGCTTGATTTCCTTCGGGGGTTGTGGGGGTGGGGTGGAGGGGTAGGGATGAGCGGGGCTCTGGACAGTATGCTGCCATTTTCATTTTCAAGTACTTTCATCACCTAGTTGGCTGCTCAACTTGCTTTTTATGAAATTCACACTTGAAAACACTTGCTCACACTGGAGCTGAATTTATAACTTCAAGCTAGCTGGTGATATTTACATTGCTGCCTCACAGTGCCAGGGACCGGGGTTCAATTCCAACCTTGGGACACTGCCTGTGTGGAGTTTGAACGTTCTCGCCGTGTCTGTGTGGGTTTCTTCCGGATGCTCCAACTTCCTCCTACAGTCCAAAGATCTGCAGGTTAGGTGGATTGGCCATGCTAAATTGTCCCTTGTCCAAGAAGCTAAGTGGGGTTACTGGGTTACGGGGATACGATGGGGGTATGGGCCTAGGTAGGATGCTATTTCAGAGGGTAAGTGCAGATTCAATGGGCCGAATGACCCCTTCTGCACTATAGTGATTCTATGACAATTTCCAAAGCAGCTCCAAAACAAGTGCCAGAGTATGTTTGGTCCATTGGCAATTGTTGCATTGCTCAGTTAACTATCCTGAGATTGATGCAGCTTTGATGTTCTGCATTTCAATTTGGATCCTAACTCCTCAAATTCTCAGGGCAGAACATCATTCCTGCTTCTACCTATGTTGGTTGTCTTGTGGACCACGACAACTGATCTTCTGCCATGAACCTGCTCCAAGTTCTTATCCTGCCGGTAGGAGATGATATTAACCCTGGCACCAGGCAGGCAATACATCCTCTGGATGTCCCGATGGTGAATACACTTAGTATTTATCCCCCTGACTATATTGTTTCCTGTCATAAACCATATTCCTTTTTGATCTCCCGCACTTGAAAGGCATTCTGCACCATGATGCCATAGTCAGTCTGCTCATGCACCCTGCCATCCTTCTGCTCAGCCACACAGGTAGCAAGCACCCAATACCTGTTGGAGAAAGTCAGGACAGAGGCTCCTCCAACACTACATGTTGGTTCCCCATACCTGCCTGACTTACATCAGACGAGGGAGCTGCAGCTTTCCAATCTCCCAGCGGGTAGACAGCTAATTAAGCTGGTTACTCTTGTCTGCGCTACCCCTAGCTGACCAGACCTGTACATAGAATTCAAAATTCAGCCTGACCAGAACACTGGAGACTTTTAGGGCAGAATTCTCCAAAATGGAGGCAGAGTGGCACGAAACGGGCGCAGGTACTACTGATTCTGTCCCCCACAGGGGGCCAGCACGGCGCTGGAGCGGTTCACGCCACTCCAGCCTCCCTTCCCGGTGCCAACTGGCCGCTGCGCCAACCCACGCATGCACAGTGGCGCCATGCCAACCCATGCATGCGCGGGGGACTTCCTCAACGCAACATGGCACGGGGGTTCAGGGGCCAGTTGCGTAACAAAATAGGGATGGGGCTGGAGAGGCCAGCCCGCTGATCGGTGGGCCTCGATCACGGACCAAACCCCATTGGAGCCCCCCCCCCCTCCGGTGAAGGAGTCCCCCCCCTCCCCCCCTCCCCCCCCCCCCCCCCCCCCACAGGCTGCCCCCCCCGACCCTGTGTGCAGAGTTGCCGCCGGCTGCGAGCAGATGTGGACAGCGCCGGCGGGACTCTGCCGTTTCCGCGCGGCCGCTCGGCCCATCAAGGCCGGGGAATTGGTGGCCTGGCTGCGGACAGCGGCCCGCGACCAGCGCCGCGCCAAACAAGCCGGCTCAAATGGTGCCGCGCCTCAGCAAATGGCCCGGCGTTGGGGCAGTGTGGCGCGGTTGCGGCGATTCTCCCGCCCGGCGCGGGGCTCAGAGAATCCACCCTTAGTGTAATTACCATGGTTTTGAACTCAACTAAATTGGCATTTCATTTGCTTTGTTTATTGTCGTACTTCTGATTCACATTTGTTCATATTATCCATTTGCCACTTATCCACCAGGCGCAATCCTGTGAGGCATTTTGTAAGAGGCTTCCTCGAACTTCACCTGAGGAAGGAGCAGTGGTCCGAAAGCTCGTGTTTGAAACAAACATGTTGGACTTTAACCTGGTGTTGTAAGGCTTCTTACTGTCCTCTAACTTGACAGTCCCCATCAGTCCCCATCATCTTTCTGTGATCAATGAAATGACTACCTGTTAAGAACCCCGGTGATGTTACCTATGAGAGTATCTCAACACACACAAGAATAACCTGAAACACTGTTCCTCAATGGTGTGTTTTTGTTTGGACTAATGTGAGGAACCATGTACAACCCAGTGAGGAACCATTCCTGTTGTTGTATAAACAATTAATAAAGAATATTTATTAAAGTAAAAGAGAATTTGAAAATGACAAAAGATTGATATACACTATGACACTTCAGCATATGAATAATTAAACAAACCGTATTTGAAAATGGTGCCCCCGATCTCTTCCTGCACTGGTGAGCATTTAAAAGTGGGGTTGTTTTCAGCGCTGTCAGCGCTGGGAAAGACCCAGCTAAACGCGCATGACACGGGACTCTGTTTCATTTCCGTTAAATCATGCCCAAGGTCTACAGGCAGAGAGGATCAGCTCTTGCGACATGTGCCTCTAGAAGCTCAGGTTTTCGCACCAGGTCATTTCTGACATCTGCAATCTCCTGGAACATGACCTCTTTTGCAGTGGACCAGGTGGGCATGCACTCCCAGTGGCTGTCAAGGTGACCGTCACTGGTGGACTCACCTTTTCTGGAGGTTCTCTCTCTCTCTCCCCGGAATGCTGCGCTCTCTTCTTCTGTGTAAAATTGAGAAGTGGATTGGGTGGAGAGGCTAGTATGCCAACATTTGCAGAGGCTCACCGTAAGGTTTGGATGGGAGAGGACAATATGATGAGGGTGAGCATGAGGGGTGGCTGTTGAGGTGGGGATGTAAGGTGCTTCGAGAGAGAGAGCAATAAGTGGAGCTGCAATATGTGTTACCTAAGGAGTGTTGCATGGGAGAATGCTAAGGGAGTCAAGAGTGTGGGACTTGGAACCTGATAGTGTTATGTCAATCACTTTTCCTGCCCTCCTGCAGTCCATGAATCTGTAAAGGCATTGTGTCTCGATTTTGGAGTCCGCAATCCTCTTTCTCACTTCCTTGGCCATCTATTCCTGCCTGAGATTTTGGCCTGTTCCTCTCATTCTTGGGAACCATCGCCCAATTTCCGACTCTCAGAATCCGTAATACATCCTCCAGTTAAGAATCAGGTACCCTGGGGACAGGTACCCCAGGTTTCCTTTCCATCTCTCTGGTTACCAAAGTTTTAGGAGTCGATGTGCAGTTCAGTCATTCTGACCCTTGCCAGTGTCCCTTTAACTAGAAATCTTTCCTTTGACAAATGCAGCACATTATCATACCTACCATCTTGTCATTGGTTTAGGAAGCATGGAAGCTGGATGGGAATACTATGGCTGAGTTAGACAGCCGCAGCAAAGCCTGCTTCACTTGGTCCCCCAAACCCCACTTTCACTGCATGTATATCTGGATTAAGTTTGGTTTTCACTATGGGATGGGAGTGTCGCTGATTAGGCCAGTTGTCCTTCAGAAGGTGGTGGTGAGCTACCTTCTTGAACCACTGCAGTCTCTGCAATGTAGGTACACCCACAGTGCTGTTCGGGAGAGAGTTCCAAGATTTTGACCCAGCAACAGTGAAGAGGCGGTGATATATTTCCAAGTCAGGGTGGTGAGTGACTCAATAATAATAATCACTTATTGTCACAAGTCGGCTTCAATTAAGTTATTGTGAAAAGCCCCTTGTCATCACATTCCGGCGCCTGTTCGGGGGGGCCGGTATTTGGAGGGGAACTTCCAGGTGGTGGTATTCCATGGTATCTGCTGCTCTTGTCCTTCGAGATAGTAATGGTCATGGGCTTGAAAGGTGCTGCTGAAGGAACCTTGGCAAGTTATTGCAGTGCATCTTATAGATGGTACACATGGCTGCCACTGTTCATCGCTGGTAGAGGGTTTGAATGTTTGTGGAAGGGATCGCAATCATGCGGGCTGCTTTGTACTGAATGATGAGCCATCAATTGCATGAGAGACGAGTTGCTTTACAAAAGTTAGGCTTTAATAAACTAGAACTTAGCCCTGCGGTTGTCTACAATAAAATGGACAACCGCCGGGCGTTTGACTATTTATATCTCGGCAAGGAGGCGTGGTTAACTCAGCCCCTCGACTAATCGGAGAGCTGTCACCTGACTGGTCTCAACCAATCGGTCGAGAGGCACATGACCGACCAGGGTCAATGGTAAGCCAGTGTTCTGCCCCAATGGCAGACAGCTATGCAAATCATATCACCACACTGAATAGTGTTGAGCTTCTCGAGTGTTGTTGGAGCTGCACTCATCCAGGCAAATGGAGAGAATTCCCTTACACTCCTGACTTGTGCCTTGTGGTGGACAGGCTTTTGAGAATCAGAAGGTGAGTTACTTGCCGCACGATTTCTAGTCTTTGACCTGCTCTGGTAGCCACAGAATGTATTTGGCTAGTCCAGTTCAGTTTCTGGTCAATAGTAACCTCCAGTATGTTTATAGTGGGGTATTCAGCAATGATTATGCAATTGAATGTCAAGGGATGATGGTTAGAACCTCTCTTGTTGGAGATGATCATTGTCTGGCACTTGTGTGGTGCGAATGTTATTTGCCACTTGTCAGCCCAAGCCTGGATATTATCCAGCTCTTTCTGCATTTGGAAATGGTCTGCTTCAGTATCTGAGGAGTTGCAGTGCACCCTATATTCATTGGAGGGCACATAAGGCAATCCCTTTCTTCCACTGTTATCTGTTTAGAGCAAGATTCCATCTGAGCTTTCTCTAGCCACATGTGTATTTATAAATTTGTAACAGACTTATTTTGCTATTTTGCTGTTTTCAGACTAAGGGCATGGATAGACCAGTAGCTTGACTCACAACCACCCTGTTCCTTTCAACTGGCCTGACAAAGTGGGCTGTCTGTAGTTTGACTCCTACCTTTCAATCTGTTTAATTTAAGTGGCTCTGTCAAGAGTTATATTCCTGCCAATAGTAGCTTTCAAAGTTAGAGCACCAACATATAAATGTGCAATCTAGGAAAGGTCTGTGCATTTGGACAGACAATGTAACAGACAGATATCAATATGAAGAACAATCTAGTTGAGGGATTCAGATAACTAAGTAAACTGTGCAATTGATTCATTAACTCAGATTCAGTGACAGCATAGTGTTTTCTGTTGTATATTTCTCCTAGTACTTTTGTTATGAACTTGGTCCACTGGCAGAGAACTCTTACCTGCAGTGAAACATTTGTTTCGCAAAACTGTTAAGTCATCGAGTCAAACAGTACAGAAGAGGTTCTTTGGCCCATCGAGTCTGCACTGACAAAACTACACTAAATTTACACTAATCCCACTTTCCAGCACTTGACCCACAGTCAAATGTTATGACATTTCAAGTGCTCACTCACGTGCTTTTTAAAAGTTGTGAGGTTTCCCGCCTCTACTACCCTGCCAGGCAATGCATTCCAGACACACATCATCCTCTGAGTGATATTTATTTTCTTCAAATCGCCTCTAAATCTCTTGCCCCTTACCTTGAAATTATGCCCCCTCATTATTGATCCTTCAACTAACAGGAGCAGTTGCTTCCTATCCACCCTGTCCATACCCTTGTAATCTTCTAGACCTCGATTAGTTCCCCCTCCGCCTTCTCTGCTCTAAAGAAAACAACCTGAGCCTATTCAGCTTCTTTTCATAGCTCAAATGTTCCACCCCGGGCAGCATCCTGGTGAATCTCCTCTGTACCCTCCCCAGTGCAGTCACATCCTTCCTATAGTGAGGTGACCAGAACTGCATAGAGTGCTCCAGCTGTGGCCTAACCAAAGTTTTGTACAGCTCCAACATAACTTCCCTGCTCTTATTATGATCTATGCCACAACTGCTAACGGTAAGTGTCCTGAATGCTTTCTTAACTACCCTATTAGCCTGTCCTACCATCTTCAGGGATCTGTGAACATCCCTCTGTTCCCCTGAGGATCCTAGTGTCCTGCCATTCACCGAGTGCTCTCTTGTCTTGTTACTCCTTTCGAAGTGCATTACCTCACACTTTTCAGAGTTAAATTCCATCTGCCACTGATCTGCCCAATCAATCTATATCTTCCTGCAATCTGAGATCTTCTTCCTCACTGTTAACCCTGTCAATCTTCATGTCATCCACAAACTTACTTATCACCCCCCCACATTCCCATTTATATCCGTTGTGTATATCATGAACAATAAGGGTCCACGCACTGATCCCTGTGGTGTGCCACTGGACACCAGCCTCCAGTCACATAAACAGCCCTCCACCACCACCCTCTGTCCCTTATCACTAAGCCAGTTTTGGATCCAACTTGCCAAGTTACCCTGGATCCCATGGGCGGGATTTTCCGACCCCTGGCCGGGTCAGAGAATCGCCGGGGAGGGGGGGGGGGCACGAATCCTGACCCCGCCAGCTGCTGAATTCCCTGGCGCCAGGGTTTTGGCAGAGGTGGGAATCGCGGAGCGTCAGTCGGCGGCTGCTGGCTGCGGACCCCCTGGCGATTCTCCAGCCTGCGATGGGCCGAATGGCCGCCTGTTTCCGGCGGGTCCCGCCGGTGTAAATCACAGGTCCTTACCGGCGGGACCTGGACCATGGGCACCCTGCAGAGTCCTCGGGGGGGGCGGGATCTGGCCCGGGGGTGCCCCCACGGTGGCCTGGCCCACGATCAGGGCCCACCGATCCGCGGGTGGGCCTGTGCTGTGGGGGCACTCTTTCCCTCCACACCGGCCACTGTCAACGTCCGCCATGGCCGGTGTGGAGAAGACCCCCCCTTGCGCATGCGCAGGGGTGGCGCCAGCACATGCTGGTGCTCCCGCACATGCGCCAACTCGTGCCGCTGGCGGAGGACCTCCGGCGCCGATTGGCGTGGCACCAAACACTCCGGCGCCGGCCTAGCCCCTGAAGGTGCGGAATCCTCCTTCGGGGTGTCCCGACGCCGGAATGGTTCACGCCACTCCTCGCTGCCGGTGTGGCCCACCCTGCCGGTTCGCAGAGAATCCCACCCAATGTGCCTTTACCTTCTTTATCTCAAACCTTGCTTCTCCAAGTGAGATTACTTTTCCCCTTCAAAATTTTCTCCAATAGTTCCCCTCCCACTAATGTGAGACTCACTGGTCTGTAATTCCCTGGTTTATCCCTACCATCGATCATGAAAAGTGGAACATTAGCTGTTCTCCAATTTTTTGACACCTCCTTGTGGCTAAAGAGGAATTAAACATTTCTGGGGCCCTGTAATTTCCTGCCTTGCCTCCCACAGCAGCCAGGGATACAACTCATCCAAATCTGGGTATTTGTCCACTTTTAAGTTCACCAAAACCTCCAATATCTCCTCATTCTCTATGTCAAAATGTTCAAGAACCTCACAGTCCCTCTCCCCATATTCAGTACCAACATCCTTCTCCCGCGTGAAGACTGATGTGAAGTCTCATTTAACACCCGACCAATGTCCTCCGGCTCCACACATAGATTTCTCCTTTGCTCCCTAATAGGCTCTACTCTTTCCCTGGTTATCCTCTTCCCTTAATATGTTTAGAGAATATCTTGGGATTCTCCCTAATCCTACCAATCAATGGTTTTTCATGCCTCGTCGTTGCACAGCAAGTTGGCAGATGAAGTGTGATATGGGGAAGGCTGATGTTATTCACTTTGGTTAGAATAGGAAAGTAGAATATTTTTGAAAGGTGTGAACCCTCTCAGTGTAGAATGCAGGTGCAGTAAGTAATTGGGAAGGTGAATGGCATGTTGGTCTTTCTTACAAGCGTATTGGAGCACAGGATAAAGAAGTCTTGCTACAATTATGTAGGGTTTTGGTGAGACCATATGCACTGGGGCTGGATAATCGCATCTGCTGTGTATGCAGGAAACCAACGATCCGCTGTTGAGTCCCCAGCAGCTCATAACTCACCCATACCGACCATCACAGCTTCCGAAGTCAGATCGGCTTTCCTGAAAGTAAACCCTCCTCGGAAGGCGACGGGTCCGGACGGGATCCCTGGTCGTGCACTCAGAGCCTCCGTGGACCAGCTGGCAGATGTGTTTGCGGACATCTTTAACCTGTCCCTACTCTGCTCCAAGGTCTCCACCTGCTTCAAGAAGACCACCATCATACCGGTGCCAAAGAAGAACCAGGCAACGTGCCTCAATGACTACCGTCCGGTGGCCCTGACTTCAGTCGTAATGAAGTGCTTCGAGAAGTTGGTCATGAAGCACATCACCTCCATACTCCCAGAACGCCTTGATCCACTGCAATTTGCAGACCGCTGCAACCGGTCCACAGCAGACGCCATTTCCCTGGCCCTACACTCATCCCGAGAGCATCTCGACAACAAGGACTCCTCCATCAGGCTCCTATTTATTGACTACAGTTCCGCCTTCAACACCATAATCCTAGCCAAGCTCATATCAAAGCTCCAAAACCTAGGAATTGGCTCCTCACTCTGCAACTGGATCCTCAACTTTCTAACCCACAGACCACAGTCAGTAAGAATGAAAACAACACCTCCTCCACAATAGTCCTCAATACTGGGGCTCCGCAAGGCTGCGTGCTTAGCCCCCTACTATACTCCCTGTACACACATGACTGCATGGCAAAATTTGGTTCCAACTCCATCTACAAGTTTGCTGACGATATACCCAATGTGGGCCGGATCTCGAATAACGACGAGTCAGAATACAGGAGGGAGATAGAGAACCTAGTGGAGTGGTGTAACGACAACAATCTCTCCCTCAATGCCAGCAAAACTAAAGAGCTGGTCATTGACTTCAGGAAGCAAAGTACTGTACGGTCAGCATCAACAGGGCCGAGGTGGAGATGGTTAGCAGTTTCAAATTCCTCGGGGAAATCTGTCCACATTGACGCTACCACCAAGAAAGCACAACAGCGCCTATACTTCATCAGGAAACTAAGGAAATTCGGCATGTCCATATTAACTCTTACCGACTTTTACAGATGCACTATAGAAAGCATCCTATCGGGCTGCATCACAGCCTGGTATGGCAACTGCACGGTCCAAGACTACAGCCCATGCATCACATGAACCAGCCTCCCATCCACTGACTCCATCTACACCTCCCAGAGCCTGGGGAAAGTGGGCAGCTTAATCAAAGATCCCTCCCATCCGGCTTACTCACTCTTCTAACTTCTTCCATCGGTCAGGAGATACAAAAGTCTGTGAAAACACACAAACAGACTCAAAAACAGCTTCTTCCCCATGTTACCAGACTTCTAAATGACCCTCTTATGGACTGACCTCATTAACACTACACCCTGTGTACTTCACCCGATGCTGGTGTTTATGTCATTACATTATATACCTTGTATTGCCCTAGTATGTATTTTCTTTTCTTTTCATGTACTTAATGATCTGTTGTGCTGCTCGCAGAAAAATACTTTTTACTGTCCTTCAGTACACGTGACAATAAACAAAATCCAAATCCAGTTTGGTGTTCATATTCAAGAAAGTATATGCTTGCATTGGAGACGATACAGCAAAGGTTCAGTACATTGTCCCCTGAGGTGAGGGGGTTGTCCTACATTAAGAGACTGAGTAAATTGGGCCATAATCGGGCAGCATAATCAAGGATTCCTCCCACCCGGCTTACTCACTTTTCCAACTTCTTCCATCGGGCAGGAGATTCAGAAGTCTGAGAATACGCACGAACAGACTCAAAAACAGCTTCTTCCCCACTGTCACCAGACTCCTAAATGACCCTCTTATTGACTGACCTCATTAACACTACATCCTGTATGCTTCAACCGATGCCAATGCCATTGTATATCTTGTGTTGACCTATTATGTATTCTCATGTATTTTCTTGAATTGTTTAATTCCCTTTTCTTCCATGTACTGAATGATCTGTTGAGCTGCTTGCAGAAAAATACTTTTTAATGTACCTCGGTACACGTGACAATAAACAAATCCAATCCAATCCAATCCAATATTCTCTGGAGTTTAGAAGAATGAGAGGCAATCTCATTGAAACCTACAAAATTCTGAAGGGGCTTTTTTGGGTGAACGCTGAGAGATTGTTTCTGCTGATCGAGGAATCTAAAACACAGGGGCACAGTCTGAGTTTAAGGAGCCAATCATTTAGGACTGAGAGGAGGAGAAACTACTTCATCAAAGGGTTGTGAATCTTTGAAATTCTCTGCCGCAGTGATTTGTGGATGTGGCATCGTTGAATACATTTAGGGGTGGGATAGACAGATTTATTGGACGCGATTCTCCGCTCCCCACGCCGGGTGGGAGAATCGCGGGAGGGCCGGGCGACTCATGACACGCTCCCATGGCGCCCCCCGCGATTCTCCCAACCCCCCGCTCGGAGGAATCGGCGCTCGCCGTTTTTCATGGCGACCGGCGATTCTCCGGCCCGGATGGGCCGAGCGGCCTGCCGTTCCCGACCAGATCACGACGGCGGCAACCACACCTGGTCACTGCCGTCGTGAACATGGGTGCCAAATGCTCGTTTGAAGCTTGTAGGGGGCGGAGAGGGGAGTGAGCACCACGGCCGTGCTCGGGAGGGGACTGGCCCTCGATTGGTGCCCACCGATCGTCGGGCCGGCGTCTCAAAGTGACGCACTCTTTCCCCTCCGCCACCTTGCAAGATCAAGCCGCCACGTCTTGCGAAGCAGCGGAGGGGATGACGGCAACCGCGCATGCGCGGGTTGGAGCCGTCAGCCGTTGTGACGTCAACCGTGCATGCACGGGTTGGAGCCGGCCAACCTGCGCATGTGCGGCTGACGTCACGACGGCACCGCCGTTGCATCATTCTCGGCGCGCCGCCTTGACGCAAGCGTCAAGGCCCGGCGGCCGAGAGTTACAGAGCGCTGCTCCTAGCCCCCCGGGTGGGGATGAATAAGGTGCGAGGAGCGGCCTCCGAGGCCGTCGTGATTTATCGCAGGAGCGGAGAATTCCGCCCTTGGTCTCTGAGGGAATCAAGGGTGGGCAGGAAAGTGGAGTTGAAACTAAAGGTCAACCATGATAATATTGAATGGTGGATAAGGCTCACTGGGCCATACTGTCGACTCCTGCTATTTAATTGTTAGGGTCCTGTGTTGGTCTGAAGTAACATGTAACAATGGGCTGCAAGGTAGCATAGTGGTTAGCACAATTGCTTCACAGCTCCAGGGTCCCAGGTTCGATTCCTGACTTGGTTCACTGTCTGTGCGGAGTCTGCACGTTCTCCCCGTGTCTGCGTGGGTTTCTTCCGGGTGCTCCGGTTTCCTCCCACAGTCCAAAAATGTGCAGGTTAGATGGATTGGCCATGCTAAATTGCCCTTAGCGACCAAAATTGCCCTGAGTGTTGGGTGGGGTTACTGGGTTATGGGGATAGGGTGGAGGTGTGGGCTTGCGTAGAGTGCTCTTTCAAAGAGCCTGTGCAGACTTGATGGGCCGAATGGCTTCCTTCTGTTCTGTAAATTCTATGATTCTATGCTATGTATGGTTTTTACTTTTAACTACTTTTTAAATAGTTCAGTTTGAATTCCTGCTAGTTGGGACACTTTACAGGATGGCAGCTGTTGCCTGTGAGAAACTGTACTTACTGAATTTATGACTTTAAGTTGCCTGAGGGCCTGGGTTCAGCACTTGTGTGTTGTCTTAATTGTATTGCAGCAATAAAGAACATTTTTATCAGCTTTGAAGAAATAGCTGAAAGGTAGCTTACTTAGGATGACACCAACTCCAAACAAAAACCATACATTGAGTTAATTAATTAAACATATCTGTAGGATACATTGTCTATATTGGAGGGAAACATTTCTTTCTGTTTTGACATTTTGACAGAAAATGGTCTTAACATTTGTTCTTAATGGCTTTAGTATCTCTGGGACTTGGGTTAAAATATGTTGGAGAGGATGTGACATTGTTTGTAACTGCTCTGCATCTGAAGGAAGTGTGTCACTTGTTCACAGTGGAATGTAAACTCTGGGGCACTGGGAAAAAAGAATGGATATATGTTTTCATGCCTCTAGTAACAGAGGTTGGGATACAGCAGATGGCCCACACCCTAAGCCAATGGAAGAGGTAAATTTGGATTATTTCCAAATAAGGGATTCTGGAATAATGAGATGTAGGGTTAAATGTTGGAAAATCTGTTGCCACCATTTTACCATGGCTTCTGCAGTATCATTCTTCTGTGACACAGTTCAACATCACTTCAGAGACAGAAGAAGAGTGGGACCTTACCTGTGCTGGCAATGCCCAAGGAATCCGAGTACAGAGAGAGATGGGAGACTTCCATGTTGTCTTCACTGTTTTTTGTTAAGCATATGTAAAATCTTGTTTAATAAATTCTACATGATTCATAAATACTAGGCCAGGCACAACTGCAGAACCCAGTTTCAGCAATTAAGGCGTGATTTAACCACCGCGTTGCGCCAGGCGCTGATCTGGGCAAGCCGGTTAAGTAGCGGGAAGGCACAAATCTATTTACCGTCTAACCAGCCTGCTCCCGTGGCGAGTTCCGAATCCGGCCAAATATGACGTGCATATCATTGACCTTAATTAGAACCAATTTCCATCACATTAGCGAGATTGAGTTTAAATATAAAGGCTGCCTGGGAAATAATTGGCTCCTCAGCGAGAAATCACGTGGGCGTTGTTTAGTACTCCTTTTTAAAAATGCTGGCGCAATGGCTGCTGAGGGGATCTGAGGAGGTGAGTAGCAATTTCCATTTTTAGGCATGCAGCTTTAACTCCCTTTGACTGTGAGGAGCCTCTAGCTTCACAACTGAAGGCAATTGCTAATAAGGAATTGGTCTTTTGAGGAGACGATGGAAAGCATGTGCCGCAGAAGACTGTATCTTCACAGCCGGCCTGCCTCCACACTCTCCCCCTATTGTCTTCCCCTCCCCCCACCACCTTCCCCTAGGCACAGTGATCCAAGATCAAACACCTTGATGCAGACCCCGTTCAGAGGATGGATCTCAACAAAGATACAGTGTGGCACCTGTGTCATGTCTTCGCTGACTGGCAGCCTTGAAGTAGCTGGATACCTGCTCCCAGTGGCCGTGAAGGTCAACACAGCTTTGAACGTTTATGCAACTGCTTCATTCCAGGGTTCAAGCGTGGATTTGTGCAATATTTCCAAAACTGCAGCCCACAAGTGCGCCTGTGAGGTCACAGATGCCCTGTATGCCCAGCAGCTGACTATATCAACTTTGAGCTGGACCAAGCCCACCAAGATGCCTCGGCTGCAGGATTTTCCCCCATCACCAGGATGCCCTACATCCAGCAGGTAATTGATGGCATGTATGTAGTCTTGCGTGCACCAGGGCTTCAGGGAGTGGCCTTTCATTAACAGGAAGGGGGTCCACTCCCTTAATGTTCAACTCATGTGTTATCACCACCTCCGGATCATACACATGTATGCATGATTCCCAGGGAACGTGCATGACAGCTATGTCCTGGGACACTCTGAGATCCCCGGTATCTTCAAGGACCACCCCAATATGATGGGTTGCCTGTTGGAGAATAAGGGATACCCGCTGTGATCCTGGTTGACGTCGTCAGTGCAGAGGCCAGAGACCGAGTCAGAGATCCAATATAATTAGGCCCATGTTGCCATCTGTGCTGTCATTGAGCAGTGCATTGGACGGCTCAAAATATGGATGCCAGAGAGTCACCTGCTTTGAGTTGGTCTGTTGTGCCCTTCACAACGTGGCAGAGCAGCGGGACGACATGCTGGAGTAGGAGGAGGAGGGATGTGCGGCCTTGTCTGAGGAGGAAGCGGTGGACCAGGAGGGGATGGTGCGTGAGTCCGGAGAAGACCTGCAGGAGGAGCCAGAGGATGGAGGACAGGCGACGGCAAGAGTTAGGCATGCCTGGAGGACATGGGAGGCCCTCATCATTGCCCAAATTTCAATTTATGCCAAAGTCTGACTCCTGTCTTTCTGCTGGCAGCGTACCCACAGTCGTCCTCTGAACGGAGTCTGCATCAAGGTGTTTGATCTTGGATCACTGTGCCTAGGGGCAAGTGGTGGGGGAAGTGGAAGACAATAGGGGGAGGGGGTGGATGCAGGCCGGCTGTGAAGATGAACATAACTGAGGCTTTACTTGTATCATGTGTGACATGTTTTACTTGTGAACATTTGATATTTCTGTTCCCCTTAGCTACAGATAGTGACCTCCACCCCCCCTTCTCCCCCCCCCCCACCTCACACCGAGTGCCCATAAAGCCCTCCGTGATTCTCAATCTTCTTAGACATAGCAGTAGACCATGGAAAATTAAGTGTGTCGCTGCGATGCACATCAGAGGTGGAGGCAGCATGCTGCTTTTTGCACCAACCAATTTTACTGGTGTCAATGGCATCACCGTGCCACCCTATTCTGCCCGCTGCCTTGAGATGGCCGGTGTCAGGAAGTGGGGGGGGGGGGGGCGGGATTCAGAAGAACTGGAAACCACCTTTGTCTCCTTGGTGGCAGGCCCCGGGCTGGCCTCCAGCACTACCTTCTCCCTGATGGTGCCCGTAGAGCCCTGGGGGACTCCATGAGATGGAGGTGTAGCTAAAGTGAGCTCCAGAGGTTTCTGCTACATCTGACTCTGCACCATGGCGTTGACGGCCTCAGCGATGTTCCTCAGTGACCGCGCCACGCTCTGCAGTGCCTCGGCAGTGTCCACCTGCGTCTGGGACACATCCCTCAGTGACTGGGCTCTGCTCTGTAGTGCCTCGGCAATTACCACCTGCGTCTGGGACACATCCCTCAGTGACTGGGCCATGCTCTGCAGTGCCTCGGCAGTGTCCACCTGCGTCTGGGACACATCCCTCAGTGACTGGGCCATGCTCTGCAGTGCCTCGGCAGTGTCCACCTGCGTCTGGGACACATCCCTCAGTGACTGGGCTCTGCTCTGCAGTGCCTCGGCAATTACCACCTGTGTCTGGGACACATCCCTCAGTGACTGGGACATGATGTCAAGACCCTCAACCATGGTCGTCACTGACCAAGCCATGCTTTGGACACCACCAGTTGAGAAGCTGAGGTCATGCTGCAGACTTTCCACTGAGGTCGCCACCCTAACCGTGTTGGCCTTGGTGCTGCACATTGTCAGCATCATCTGCTGTGCCCATAGCCTTTGGTACTCCTCCAATCGTCACTCATATCCCCTCCTGAATCTCATGGCCATGTCCTAGTATAACCTTGTCCAGAGGCTCGCCATCTGACCGGGACTCAATTCAGTCCTAGGATCCAGCAGACCTTTGACTGCTGACTCCCATGGATGTTCCTACCTCCACCTGATGGGGCTTACTAGATTGTGTCCCAGAAGCACGTCCACTTATGTCACCCACCAAGGTGTGTGTCTCTGTGCTGGTAGAAGGTGGGGGTGATAGCTGTGATGCCTCGATGGTGAACACCTCAGAGCTCGCCTCCGAGGTGTTCGCTTGGGTGGTGGTATGGTTCCGGATGTCCCCAGTGAGAAGGAAGGATTGTTTTGACATGAAATACTGACTTGAATCAGGTGCAGTGGATCATCACCTCGGCAGCGGGAGCCAACCTCGCTGTCGGTGACTGCTCTCTCCTCAGACAACCCCACGAATACCAGGGCCCGTTCTTCATAGGCAGTGATGACTCGGATCCTCCCCCTGTCTTGGTCCTTTCAACGGGCTATCTTCTCCTGCAGGGACAGAGGGAAGACATTTTGAGCTGCACGCTTGATGGATCAGGGGAGTCTATAGCAGGTGGCATGTGTGGGCACCACAACTGGACATGAAGACGTTGTGCTGGTGGTTGCCAGCAGTCTTGAGGAATAAGCACAAAGATTGGTTGTGGGGAGGATGCGAGATATCAGCCGGTAATTTGGTGGGCGTGGGTTGTGAATTTGAGGGGTGATGGGCAGATCTGATGCTAGGAGAGAGGTGGTAACTTACCATTGCAGCTTGGTGGAGGTCATTGGTCTTCTTCATACATTATGCAGCGGTCCTCCTTGTCATGTTGCCCGAACTGACAGCCACTGCCACTGCTTCCCAGTGGTATTGGCGACCATCAGGGAACACCCTGCCAATTCCGCCCAAAATGACATTTAGAAATGTTTCCATTAAATCACAGCGATTTGGAACTTAAGAGAATTTAATTACAAGGGTTTTACATCTCAAAACCCTAAAGTCTTACAGGAGCAAAAGAGGCCCAGTCCGTATCATTGTCTGCTTTGAAGGTCAGTGATTCATGCTTGAATATATCTCAGCTGCTACTGGCGGTGCTGTAGTACTACATGGAACCAAACATTCTTCACATATTAACTTGAAGAATGAATACTGACTGCCTGTTTGACTATCACAATATAACACCACTTTGCAACATGCATGAACATTTCCTGCATAAAAGACAGGGGAGGCGGTGGTGTTGGGGTATTGTCACTGGACTAGTTAACCAAAGACCCAGAGTAATGCTCTGGGGACCCAGGTTCAAATCCCTCCACTGCAAATGGTGAAATTTGAATTCAATAAAAGTCTAATCATGACCATGAAACCATTGTCAATTGTTGTAAAAACCCATCTGGTTCACTAATGTCCTTTAGGGAAGGAAATCTGCCATCCTTACCTGATCTGGCTGACATGTGACTCCAGATGCACAGCAATGTGGTTGATTCTTAACTGCCCCCACAAGAGCAATAAATGCGATGCCCATATCCCATGAATAAATAAGGTAAAGACAGATATTACTATCTAGTGCTGGATTGTCTCAAAGGTAGTACGCACATTTCTGAATCAGAAGATTGTGGGATCAAGTCTTTAGAACATATTGTCGTGCAATACTGAGGTCGCACTACATGATTAGAGGCATTCCCTCCATCACTGGCACAACGATGACTGTAGTGTAGACAGCCTATAAGATACACTGAAGCAACTGGCCAAGGCGTCTTTGATAGTATCTCCAACGCAGAAGAACAATGGCATCAAAAGCATGGGAACATCATCACCTTCAGGTTTTCCTCCAAATTGCTCATCATCTAGATTTGGATATATAGTAATGTTGTTTCATCATCGCTAGTTGTAAAATGTGTGAACATTCTGCCAAACAGCATTATAGAACTACTGTCACTGCAGCAGTTCAAGAAGAACACTCATGACCACCTCCTCAATAATAATCATCACTTATTGCCACAGGTAGGCTTCAATGAAGTTAGTGTGAAAAGCCCCTAGTCGTCACATTCCGGCACCTGTTCGGGGAGGCCGGTACAGGAATTGAACCCACGCTGCTGGCATTGTTCTGCATTACAAGCCAGCTGTTTAGCTCACTGTGCTAAACCAGCCCCTAACATTGGCAACTAGTGTCAGGCAACAATGTATACCTCGCCAGACACTCCCACATTCTGAGGATGACAAAAAGCACTTTGTTCCCCAAAATTTTATAAATAAAAACTATTAACAACAGAGTCTAATATTAAAAACAGACTGTAAACTAAAAAATAAATAAAAAGCCGTTCACCATTTAAGAGCTCCATTGCACATTGACTCATCTGTGATCAATCGAGATGTGTGAAGAAAGCACACACCTGTGGGGATGGGAAACTGAGCTTTGCTTTGTGAGATCATGCAGACACGGGGAGAATGTGCAAACTCCACACTGCATTGGTACTCACATAGTGCGATCCAGCGAATCTGAACCAGTTTCATCCATCCTAATGAAAAATGAATGAAATGAAAATCGCTTATTGTCACGAGTAGACTTCAATGAAGTTACTGTGAAAAGCTCCTAGTCGCCACATTCCGGCGCCTGTCCGGGGAGGCTGGTACGGGAATCGAACCGTGCTGCTGGCCTGCTTGGTCTGCTTTCAAAGCCAGCGATTTAGCCCAGTGAGCTAAACCAGCCCCTGTCCAGGGCATGTCTTGCTCAACATCACTGACCGTAGTGATCAGAAAATACATCCTTATATTCTGAATAAAGCTTGGGTTGAAAGTGTTTGGCTGTTATCTGTGTTTTTTTAAAGTAAACATGAAGATAAGCCATTACTGTTTTCGATACATTTTCATTATCGACAAATGTGTCTGAATGTACACTAAAGGCAGTTATAAGTGAATTCCCTAAGTTATATGAAACAAATTACTGGGACCTTATCTCCGTCTGCAGAGAACCAGCCAATTAAATCTGTTTGACCTGATGATCTTTCACCTTCGAGCTGACAGATTTTGATTAATCAAGTTAGTGTGATGCAGAGTAACATCGCAACAAGCCTGTTCTAGTTACTGAAACAAGTCTACGATTTAGCAGTGATTACTATGCACTGTCCCAGAGGTCTTCATTACAGGAACAAAAATGTTCTTGTCGTCTTGAATATTCTACTGAGAAGCAAACTGTTTTCTGTGGGAATTTAAATGTGACTGTCAAACCGGCAGTCGAAGGTGTATTTCAGTATTGAATCTTTCCCCACCTACCACTTCCCCCTCCATCCAACCCCACCAAAATCAGTTTATATGACTATTAAAATTATACATTTTCTATTGTGCACATTTCACCTTGCTTGCTATAACCTTAAATAAATATCTTCTTTTAATTGCTGGTTTATTTATTTTCTGTAAGAGGAGAAAGCGCGGTCAGAAGATTATTTTTGTGTAATCTTATTTGATAATATGGTGTGGAAATGTCACTATCAGTAATGATGGTTACAACTATGGACTACAAATTGATCTTATTACTGATCCAGATTTCAGAACAATATTTTTACAGTAGCGGACCACAAATTATACATAATTTCGAAGAATATTGCAGTTATGTCATTATCCGTTCAGGCAATTTTTCAGGCAATTTTACAATGCTCCAGAGCAGAACAAGCATTGGGAACTGCACTCTATTTTCAAGATCCAACAACGCACTAATGAGGCAGCTGTCATGTTAAATGTTGTGTATCATTTAAATCACAGTGTCTTGAGAACTGAACTGCAGTGTTGTGTAACCTGTTTGTCTCATATCTTCTAAGGCTGTCTTTTGAAAGAAGAATGGAATACATTTTTGTAAACAGTTTTTACTTCCTAAATGTATGGCTCAGAAAATTGATAATTATTTTTAAAAAACTTTATATCTCAGTTTAATTTAAAGGTTTAATTATATATGTATATGGGTGTCTGTGTATTTAATAAATATATGTATATATAAATATTTCACATATATCTGTGTATTGTGTATATATGTATATATATGTGTGTATGTGTAAATATATATATGTACCAAATTTCAGCTCATTGATCAAGGTTTTGACCATTGAAACTTGGTGTCCAATTTTGCTCATGATACTCCTTTGAAGCACCATGGAATGTTTCATTATATTGAAGATGTTAGAAGTTGTTATTCGGGCGGGCAAGGCTCAGTGGTTAGCACTGGGACTATGGAGCTTATGACCCGGGTTCAAATCATGGCCCTGGGTCACTGTCTGTGTGGAGATTGCACATTCTCCCCATGTCTGCGTGGGTTTCACCCCCACAACCCAAAGATGTGTTGGTCAGGTTGTTTGGCCACGCTAAATTGCCCCTTAATTGGAAAAAAAAATAATTGGGTACTCTAAATTTTTTTTAAAATTGTTATTACAGAATCATAGAATAATTGCAATATAGAAGGAGGCCCTTCTGCCCATCGAATCTGCACTTGCTCTCTGAAAGAGCATTCTATCCACACTCGCCTGCCATTTCCCCAGAACCTTGCACATTCTTTCTTTTCCGATATCAATCCAATTCTCTATTGAATACCTCGATCGAACCTGCCTCCACCACCCTCTCAGGAAGTTCATTCCAGACTTCAAGCACCCTCTGGGTGAGAAAGATTTTCCTCATGTCACTTTTACTCCTTTCGCCAATTATATTGAATCTGTGCCCTCGGGTTCTAGTTATTTGATGTCAAATCATATGTTTCTGTTAAATATGTAGCAGGATTTTCTATTTCTTCCCACATAGGTGTAGACATTTTGCTAATATGTTTTGAAACAATTCATGCATAAGTTTCACAAGCCTGGTCTTGCAAATATATGACATAAGATATTTATTTAAAAGCCCTTTGTTTGTAATAGTTAACATATCTCATACTGGGGTTCAGACGCACCATTTAAACATTTTTCATCGGCCATCGGAGTACAGGAGCAGGATATTTAGTTGGATGCTTGGAGGAGCATTTTTCTCCTAATTTTACAAATCACTCGAATTTCAGACTTTGACAGAGCGAGCTGAGTGGTAATGCTTCTAAGATTAAAGTGGTTATAAAAGCATCAGGTAAAAATCTCTACAGATAGGTGATCTGTGTTTAAAACAGGGAGAGGAGAGCCGGGAGTTTCAGTGTTTAAAACAGGGAGAGGAGAGCCAGGAGTTTCACAGTATAAAACAGTGAGAGGAGAGCCGGGAGTTTCATAGTATAAAACAGGGAGAGGAGAGCCGGGAGTTTCACAGTATAAAACAGTGAGAGGAGAGCCGGGAGTTTCACAGGATAAAACAGGGAGAGGAGAGCCGGGAGTTTCACAGTATAAAACAGTGAGAGGAGAGCCGGGAGTTTCAGTGTTTAAAACAGCGAAAGGAGAGCCGGGAGTTTCCAGTTTAAAACAGGGAGAGGAGAGCCGGGAGTTTCACAGGATAAAACAGGGAGACGAGAGCCGGGAGTTTCACAGTATAAAACAGTGAGAGGAGAGCCGGGAGTTTCAGTATTTAAAACAGCGAAAGGAGAGCCGGGAGTTTCCAGTTTAAAACAGTGAGAGGAGCGACGGGAGCAGAGAGGAGCAGACCTGCGCGGGACACTGCGCGGGACACTGCTGCAGGTAGGACAGCTGCTTGTCTGTTTGTTTATTTCAAATTGGAAAAAACCTGGTAAAGTGACATCACAGGAGACTGTGACCTGATTGGCTTAAAGGCAGACTGGGCTAAATATGAATATTTGTGGAGTTACGAGTTTTAATTTGATTTAAATTACTATTTTTAAGTTAATATGAATTACTATTTTTTTTAATTTGACTTAAATTGCTATTTTAAAGTTGATTTGAATTACTATTTTTTAATTTTGTAATCTCACTTAAATAACTACTGTGAGTTGATTTAAATTACTATTTGTAAGTTGATTTAAATAATTTTTTAAATTTTAATTAAATAACTTTTTAATTTCAATTAAATAACTTTAATTTGTTGTCAGATCAAACAAGATAAATACTCAGGGATAAAGCTAATTAAATAGTATACAGGAGATTGGATATAATCTGACACAAAAACATCTTTCTAAAGTTTAATTTCAAAAGTTTAATTTAAAGGATTAAATCATGGATAGCTCCAAGGCGTGGTCTGCTCCTCTTGCTCCATGTGGCAGGCTGGGGACAGTTCCAGTCCCCAGGGTCAACATGTGTGCAGGAAGTGTCTCCGGTTACAGCTCCTGGAAGCTCGAGTTTCAGAGCTGGAGCGGTGGCTGGAGACACTGTGGAGCATCCACGAGTCGGAGACCATCGTGAATAGCATGTATAGAGAGGTGGTCACACCGCGGGGTCAGACTCCGCAGGCAGGAAGGGAATGGGTGACGACCAGACAGAGCAAGAGAGCAAGGCAGGTAGTGCAGGAATCTCCTGTGGCCATTCCCTTGCAGAACAGATATACCGCTTTGGATACTGTTGAGGAGAATGACCTCACATAGAAAAACAGCAACAGCCAAACTCATAGCACCACAGTTGGTTCTGCTGCAGAGGGGAAGGGTGATAAGTGTGACAGTGCAATAGTTAGAGGGGATTCAATTGTAAGGGGAATAGAAGGCATTTCTGTGGCCACAAACGAGACTCCAGGATTGTGTGTTGCCTCCCTGGTGCTAGGGTCAAGGATGACTCGGAGCGGGTACAGGACATTCTGGAGGGGGAGGGTGAACATCCAGTGGTCGTGGCACGCATCGGTACCAACGACATAGGTTCAAAAAAAGGGATGAGGTCCTCAAAGCAGAATACAGGGAGCGAGGAAGTAAGTTAAGAAATCGGACCTAAGGGCAGCACGGTGGCCTAGTGGTTAGCACAACCGCCTCACGGCGCTGAGGTCCCAGGTTCGATCCCGGCTCTGGGTCACTGTCCGTGTGGAGTTTGCACATTCTCCCCGTGTCTGCATGGGTTTCGCCCCCACAACCCAAAAATGTGCAGAGTAGGTGAATTGGCCATGCTAAATTGCCCCTTAATTGGAAAAAATAATTGGGTAATCTAAATTTATAAAAAAAAAGAAATCGGACCTCGAAGGTAATGATCTCAGGATTACTCCCGGTGCCACGTGCTAGTCAGAATAGAAATGACAGGATATATAGGATGAATACATGGCTGAAGGGATGGTGTCAGGGGGAGAGTTTCAGATTCCTGGGGCATTGGGACCGGTTCTGGGGGAGTTGGGACCTGTACAAACTGGACGGGTTACACCTGGGCAGGACTGGAACTGATGTCCTTAGGGGGCTATTTGCTAGAGCTGTTGGGGAGTGTTTAAACTAATGTGGGGGATGGGAAGTCGGAAGGTAGTAAAACAGGGACAAAAACAAAAGGCAGTAAGGGGGAAAGTGTAAGGCAGAGAAGCCATAGTCAAAAATCAAAATGGGCGACAGTACAAGGGTACAGTGACTGAGGGGAGCTTAGTGAATAGGCCCAGTAATACTAAAAGGAATAAAACGGGAAGTAAAAACATGAATGGAAAGCAACGCGGCAGATTGTTATATGAAGATATGGGTTCAATGACAAGGAAAATTAAGAGAAAAGTTAAGAGGAAAAATAACTTAAGAGAGGTTACTGATCAAGATGTTAAGATTCAAAACAGAGGTATAAAAGCCAACATAAGTGTACTTAACCTGAATGCTCGTAGTTATCATCGGGAATTTTAATCTACATGTCGATTGGTTTAACCAGGGTGGTCAAGGCAGCCTTGAGGAGGAGTTAATAGAATGTATCCGCGATAGTTTCCCAGAACAATATGTGATGGAACATACGAGGGAACGAGCGGTCCTAGATCTGGTCCTGTGTAATGAGACAGGATTGATTAATGATCTCATAGTTAGAGATCCTCTCGGAAGGAGCGATCACAATATGGTGGAATTTAAAATACAGATGGAGGGTGAGAAGGGAAAATCCAAACTAGTGTTTTGTGCTTAAACAAAGGAGATTACAATGGGATGACAGAAGAGTAGTCTAAGGTAGTCTAAGGTAGACTGGAAGCAAACACCTTATGGTGAAACAGTTGAGGAACAGTGGAGAACCTTACAAGCGATTTTTCACAGTGCTCAGCAAAGGTTTATACCAACAAAAAGGAAGGACAGTAGAAAGAGGGAAAATCGACCGTGGATATCTGAGGAAATAAGGGAGAGTATCAAATTGAAGGAAAAAGCATACAAAGTGGCAAAGATTAGTGGGAGACTAGAGGATTGGGAAATTGTTAGGGGGCAACAGAAAGCTACTAAAAAAGCAACAAAGAAGAGTAAAATAGATTATGAGAGTAAACATGCTCAGAATATCAAAACAGACAGTAAAAGTTTCTACAAATATATAAAACAAAAAACAATCGCAAAGGTAAACATTGGTCCTTTATAGGATGAGAAGAGAGATTTAATGATGGGAGATGAGGAAATGTCTGAGGAACTGAACTTTTTTTTGGGTGGGTCTTCACAGTGGAAGACACAAATAATATGCCAGTGACTGATGGAAATGAGGCTATGACAGGTGAGGACCTTAAGATGATTGTTATCACTAAGGAGGCAGTGATGGGCAAGCAAATCGGGCTAAAGGTAGACAAGTCTCCTGGCCCTGATGGAAGGCATCCCAGAGTGCTAAAAGAGATGGCTAGGGAAATTGAAAAGGCACTAGTGATAATTTACCAAAATTCACTAGACTCTGGGGTGATCCCGATGGATTGGAAATTAGCAAACGTGGCACCACTGTCTAAAAAAGGAAGTAGGCAGAAAGCAGGTAATTATAGGCCAGTTAGCTTAACTTCAGTAGTAGGGAAGATGCTGGAATCTATCATCAAGGAAGAAATAGCGAGGCATCTGGATGGAAATTGTCCCATTGGGCAGACGCAGCATGGGTTCATGAAGGGCAGGTCGCACCTAATTAATTTAGTGGAATGTTTTGAAGACATTACCAGTGCGGTAGATAACAGGGAGCCAATGGATGTGGTATATTTGGATTTCCAGAAAGCTTTTGACAAGGTGCCACACAAAAGGTTGCTGCATAAGATAAAGATGCATGGCATTAAGGGTAAAGTAGTAGCATGGATAGAGAATTGGTTAATTAATAGAAAGCAAAGAGTGGGGATTAATGGGTGTCTCTCTGGTTGGCAATTTGTAGCAAGTGGTGTCCCTCAGGGATTAATGTTGGGCCCACAATTGATCACAATTTACAGAGATAATTTGGAGTTGGGGACCAAGTGCAATGTGTGCAAGTTTGCAGACATCACTAAGATGAGTGGTAAAGCAAAAAGTGCAGAGGATACCGGAAGTCTGCAGAGGGATTTGGAAAGGTTAAGTGAATGGGCTAGGGTCTGGCAGATGGAATACAATGTTGACAATGTTGCCAAATGTGAGGTTATCCATTTTGGTAGGAATAACAGCAAAAGGATTATTATTTAAATGATAAAATATTAAAACATGCTGCTGTGCAGAGAGACCTGGGTCTGCTAGTGCATGAGTCGCAAACAGTTGGTTTACAGGTGCAACAGGTGATTAAGAAGGCAAATGGAGTTTTGTCCTTCATTGCTAGAGGGATGGAGTTTAAGACTAGGGAGGTTATGCTGCAAAGGTATAAGGTGTTAGTGAGGCCACACCTGGAGTATTGTGTTCACTTTTGGTCTCCTTGCCTGAGAAAGGACGTACTGGCGCTGGAGGGTGTGCAGAGGAGATTCACTAGGTTAATTCCAGAGCTGAAGGGGTTGGATTATGAGGAGAGGTTGAGTAGACTGGGACTGTACTCGTTGGAATTTAGACGGATGCGGGGGGGGGGATCTTATAGAAACATATAAAATTATGAAGGGAATAGATAGGATAGATGCGGGCAGGTTGTTTCCACTGGCGGGTGAAAACAGAACTAGGGGGCATAGCCTCAAAATAAGGGGAAGTAGATTTAGGACTGAGTTTAGGAGGAACTTCTTCACCCAAAGGGTTGTGAATCGATGGAATTCCTTGCCCAGTGAAGCAGTTGAGGCTCCTTCATTAAATGTTTTTAAGATAAAGATAGATAGTTTTTTGAAGAATGGGTTATGGTGTTCGGGCCGGAAAGTGGAGTTGAGTCCACAAAAGATCAACCATGATCTCATTGTAAGAAGTCTTACAACACCAGGTTAAAGTCCAACAGGTTTGTTTCAAACACGAGCTTTCGGAGCACGGCTCCTTCTTCAGGTGAAGGAGCCGTGCTCCGAAAGCTCGTGTTTGAAACAAACCTGTTGGACTTTAACCTGGTGCTGTAAGACTTCTTATTGTGCTCACCCCAGTCCAACGCCGGCATCTCCACATCATGATCTCATTGAATGGCGGAGCAGGCTCGAGGGGCCAGATGACCTACTCCTGCTCCTAGTTCTTATGTTCTTATGTTCTGATTCAATCCAACTGATTTTAAGACTGAGTCAAAAATGTGGGGCACCAGGCAGGGAGAGTGACAAATCCCCTGAATTTGCTAGCATAACTCCCAGACAATTTTAATTTGTGGCACTCTTTCCATTAAATTGTCAAGTTGATCATGCAGGCTGCTTCACTCAATCTATTTAAAACATCACTTGAAAGGCAACTGCATTCAGACAGTAAGCACGCAGGTACAGCAGGCAGTAGAGAAGGCAAATAGTATGTTGACCTTCATAGCGAGCGTATAGGAACAGGGATGTGTTACTACAATTGTGCAGGGCATTGATGAGGCTACACCTGGAGTATTGTGTGCAGTTTTGGTGTCCTTATCTGAGAAAGGATGTTCTTGCTATGGAGGAGTGCAGTGAAGGTTTAGCCCAGCCTCACTTCCCGGCGCCAACTGGGTGCCGCGCCAACCCACGCAGCACAGTGTCGCCGCGCCAACCCGTGCATGCACAGTGTCACCACACCAACCCACGCAGCACAGTGTCACCGCACCAACCCACGCAGCACAGTGTCACCGCGCCAACCCACGCAGCACAGTGTCACCGCGCCAACCCGTGCATGCGCAGTATCGCCGCACCAACCCACGCGGCACAGTGTCGCCGCGCCAACCCATGCATGCGCAGTGTCGCCGCGCCAACCCACGCGGCACAGTGTCGCCGCGCCAACCCATGCAGCACAGTGGTGCCGCGCCAACCCACGAATGCGCGGGGGACTTCCTCAATGCGCCGGCCCCAAAGGAATATGGCGGGGGGGGGTTATGGGTCCGGCCACATAATAAAATAGGGCTGGGACTGGAGAGGCCGGCCCCGATTGCGGGCTAGACCCCATCGGAGGCACCCCCCCCCCCCCCCCCCGGTGAAGGAGACCCCTTTCTTCCCCACAGGCCACCCCTGACCCTATACGCAGTTACCGCCGGCTGCGAGCAGGTGTGAACGGTGCCGGCGGGACTCTGCCGTTTCCACGCGGCCCATTAAGGCGGAGAATCGGCGGCCCGGTCGCGAACAGTGGCCTGCGACCAGCGCCGCGCCAAATGCTCCGTCGCAAATGGCGCCAATTCTCCGCTCATCGGAGAATCGCATGCCGGCGTTAGGGCGGCGTGGCGCAGTTGCGGCAATTCTCTGGCCCGGCGCGGGGCTCAGAGAATCCCGTCCAGGGTTCTGTGTACAATCCAGACAGATCGTTCCATACATGAATAACATAGGACATATTATATATACACAATTAAATACATAGACATAGACATCGGGTGAAGCACATGGCGTATAGTGCTACAACAGTAGAGAAGTTGCACAGAGAGATCAGTTCAATTCCTCAGAGGGCCATCCAGGAGTCTGGTAACAGTGATGAAGAAGCTGTTTTTGAATCTGTTAGTGCGTGTTCTCAGACTTTTGTATTCTTTGCTCATTGGAAGAGGTTGGAAGAGAGAATAACCTGGGTGGGCGGGGTCTTGGATTGTGCTGCTCGCTTTCCCAAAGCAGTGGGAGGTGGAGACAAAGTCACTGGATGGGAGACAGGTTTGTGTGATGGACTGGGCTGTGTTCACGACTCTCTGTAGTTTCTTACGGTCTTGGGCCGAGCAGTTGCCGTACCAGACTGTGATGCAGCCAGATAGGGTGCTTTCCACGGTGCATCTGTAAAAATTGGTAAGAGTTAATGTAGACATGCCGAATTTCCTTAGTTTCCTGAAGAAATATAGGCGCTGTTGTGCTTTCTTGGTCATTGCATCGACCTGGGTGGACCAGGACAGATGGTTGGTGATGCGCACACCGAGGAACTTGAAGCTGTCACCCATCTCCACCTCAGCACCATTGATAGACACAAGGGCGTGTACGACACTTCGCTTCCTGAAATTGATGACCAGCTCCTTAGTTTTGCTGACATTGAGGGAGAGATTGTTGTCATTGCACCATTCCACTAGGTTCTCTATCTCCTGTATTCTGACTCGTCGTTGTTTGCGATCCAACACACTACGGCAATGTAATCCGCAAACTTGTCGATGGAGTTAGAGCCAAATGTTGCCGCACAGTCATGTGTACAGGGAGTATAGTGGGGGGGCTAAATATGCAGCCTTGCGGGGCCATTGTATTGAGGACTATCATGGAGGAGGTGTCATTGTTTATCCTTACTGATTGTGGTCTATGAGTCAGGGAGTCGAGGATCCAGTTGCAGAGGGAGGAGCCAAGTCCCAGATTTTGGAGTTTCGATATGAGCTTTCCTAGGATTATGGTGTTGAAGGCAGAGCTGTCTTCAATAAATAGGAGTCTGACGTAGGAGTCCTTGTCAGAATGCTCCAGGGATGAGTGTAGGGCCAAGGAGATAATGTCTGTTGTGGACCGGTTGTGGAGGTATGCAAATTGCAGTAGATCAAAGCAGCCTGGAAGTGTGGAGTTAATGTATCTCATGACCAACCTCTTGAAACACTTCATAATGATAGATGTCAAGGTCACTGGACGGTAGTCATTGAGGCACATTGCCTGGTTGGTCTTTTGATCATGGTCTTCGTGAAGCAGGTGGGAACGGAGTAGCGAGAGGTTGAAGATGTCTGCAAATACACCAGCCAGTTGGTCCGCGCAGGATCTGAGTACACGACCAGGGACACCATCAGGACCTATTGCTTTCCGTGGGTTCACTTTCAAGAAGACCAATCTGACTTTGGAAGCTGTGATGGTAGGTATGGGTGTGTCCGAGGCTGTTGGGGAAGTTGACACCGATTTGTTGGCTTCTTACTTGAAATGAGCATAGAATGCATTGAGTTCATCGGGGAAGGGTGCCAGAGATTCTATTCCGCTTAGCTTTGTAACCCGTTATATTGTTCAAGACTTGCCACGACCAACGAGAGTCCGTGTCATTAGTCTGTGACTCTAGCTTAGTCTGGTATTGTGTCTTGGCATCCCTAATGGCTTTGCAGAGTTTGTACCTGGATTTCTTGTACAGGTCGGGGTCACCTGTCTTAAATGCCTCAGACCTGGAATCCAATAGGGAGTGGCTCTCCCGGTTAAACCATGGTTTCCGGTTGGAGAAAGTACGTATTACCTTCTTTGGCACACAGTCTTCTACACACTTATTGATGAAGTCTGTGATGGTGGTGCCATACGTGCCTCGGTTGGCTGCTGAATTCTTGAATATGAACCAGACCACTGACTCCAGCAGTTGGTTGGAGCTCTTTCATTGTCTCAGTCCAGCACTGCACAACCTTCTGAACTGGATTCTCCCACTTACATTTCTGCTTGTATGCCGAGAGAATGATCACCGTCTTATGGCCTGATTTTCCAAAGTGTGGTCGGGGGAATCGGTCGGTGCCTTTGGTATTTGTCTGGCAGTGGTCAAGGATTTTGGGGTTCCTGGTGGGACAGGAGATGTGTTGGTGGAATTTTGGCAGCACACTCTTGAGGTTGGCCTGGTTGAAGTCCCCAGCCATGATGAACAAGGCATCCTGGTATTCTAATTCACTTTTATTAATTGGTTTACAGTTCGTCAAGCCACTTCTTCACTTCTGCCAGGAGTGGGATGTGGACCGCTGTGATGATTGTAGAAGTGAACTCCCATGAAAGGTGGTATGGCCAGTACTTCACAGTCAGATATTCCAGGTCCGGGGAGCAGTAGTTCACCAGGGTCGCTGTGTCCGAGCACCAGGAGGGGTTAATGAGGAGGTAAACTTCTCCACCCTTCGTTTTGCCCAATGACGCTGTGCGGTCCAAAGCATTGAGAAGCCCTCAGGTTGTAAGGCAGTGAGTGAGCCATGTCTCTGTGAAACAGAGCATACAGCAGTCTCTCACTTCCCTCTGAGAGGTAAGTCTAGTGGTAAGCTTGTCCAGCTTGTTTTCAATCACTTCGATGTTTGCCAGGAGTATGCTGGGGAGGGGAGACTTGAAGCGTTGTTTTAGTCTCATCTACAGATCAGTGTGTTTCCTTCATTTCCTATGTTGGCGGCTGCTTCTGGATGCTCCCGGAATCCGATGGGAGAAGTCTGACCTTGTGGATGGCAAGTGGTTGCGTCTGGAGGGGTACTTTTTTTTCTACATTGGACAGATTAATGAGGTTGGCTCTCGCACCGGTGCCGAGCTTGACTGTTATCACTGTGCCATTTATCTTTAATAGCACTGTCCATTTATCCTTATGATTATCTGCCTTCAATTTACTTTTGCTGCAGATTGGTACAAATACATTGGGCGCGATTCTCCGCTCCCCACGCCGGGTGGGAGAATCGCAGGAGGGCCGGGCGACTCATTTCACGCCCCCCTGGCGCCCCCCCGCGATTCTCCCACGCCCCGCTCGGAAGAATCGCCGCTCAACGTTTTTCACGGCGACCGGCGATTCTCCGGCCCGGATGGGCCGAGCGGCCTGCCGTTCGCGACCGTTTCACGATGGTGGCAACCACACTTGGTCGCTGCCGTCACGAACATGGGCGCCAAAGGCCCGTTTGAAGCTTGTGGGGGACGGAGAGGGGAGTGAGCACCACGGCCGTGCTCGGGAGGGGACTGGCCCGCGATCGGTGCCCACCGATCGTCGGGCCGGCGTCTCAAAGCGACGCACTCTTTCCCCTCCGCCGCCCCACAAGATAATGCCGCCACGTCTTGCGGGGCAGCGGAGGGGAAGACGGCCACCGCGCATGCGCGGGTTTGAGCCGGCCAACCTGCGCATGCACAGCTGACGTCTCTTAGGCGAAACTCGGCCGAGTTCACGATGGCCTTCCCAGTTTTTCCCGGGAGCAGAGAATTCCGCCCATTGTTATTTGATATGACTTGAGTCGCCTCGGCTTTGGTGGAGATCATGTCCACAAAGAATATGTCCTCTCAGCATACTTCATCAATAGTGCTGATACTCTTTGTTTGTTCAGGCATTTTCCTGGAATAACATTGGTTTGCAAAATGATCTATGCCATCACGGTGGCACATGTTTTTCTATAAGCAGAGAATTTTCCACATCGCGAACATAAAATGGAGGATCAGGCCGGTCGCTCAAAATGGCTGCCCACACTGGGCGCACGTTTTTTATTAAAGTGCATCACCATACTAATGGCATCTGACGCCTCTTCTGCCTTTGCGCCAAAGTGCAGGAGATTTAATGTGCTGATCTGTTTTGCTGCCAGCTCACTAGCATGACATATTTGGATCACACTTTCGAGTTGCAGGTCTGTTTCCCGCAGAACCTGCTCGTGCACATTATCATTGGAGATCCTGAAAACTATTTGATCATGTATCATTGATGACTGGAGTGTGCCGAAGTTGCACAACTGCACCTTCAATTGCAAGTCAGTGAGGGAGCTATCGAATGCCTCTTCCGTGTTCTTGGTGCGCGTCCGGAATATATAACGGTCAAAGGTTTCATTTTTTGGGGGGAGCAATGCCAATTGAATTATTTAAGAACTTCGTCAAAGCTTTTGCTGTCAGCCTCATTTTCAAAACAATAGTGTTGAAAATTTCAATTACTTGGGATCTGCTACACTGAGCAGCAATGCAATATGCCTCTCATCAGGCTTTGCCGACAGACCAAGGGCTGAAACATAGAGTTTAAACTGTTGCTTTAATACCTTCCAAATCCTGTCTACGTTACCGGTAATCCAAAGCTATTGAGGTGCCTTGAAGCCTTCCAACCCAGGCTTTGAAGTTTTACCATGCGTTGAGCACCAGTTGCCAGTGGCTTACAAATTTAGTAGCAAAAAAGCGTTTTCTTTCTTTTCCTTCAAAGTTATCTTTAGTGGTTTGGATTTTTTTGTGCAGAATCTTCGAGTTCTTAGTAAATCACCAAACCTGGTACCATGTCATGTTCTATAGACTGGCCAAAGTAACTGATTACCTACAGAACATTTATTTTAATTATTTACTATGAAACAACTACGTGATAAGATAACTAGGATAAATCAAATAATCAACAACTAACACTAATTAACTATTGTAGAGCTACTGCAAAATACATCTATCCTCCAACACGTCCTACTCCCAACTCCCCAGCCACAGGGTCATGTGGTGAGTTTACACTGCCACCTAGTGGTTGTGTGTCATGTATAACATTATGTCCAGAATTGCTTTGTGTATATCATTACAAAGGGACTGTGGAAAATTAGCTCCAAAGGATGGTCTTAAAGAAATGTACGGTTTGATAACCTCCTCCACTTTAAAATATGTAATCTTCGATCAATGCCCTTTTGACAGTTAGCACCTATGAGCCATACTGGTCAAGCATTGATTAAACTGAATTGATTATACCTGTGGTTAGCTGACATAGATATCAGCTTTGAAATTAAACCAGTGGCCAAATGGTGTGTTGAGCGAGTGACCTAACCATTGTGTTGGTGGATCATTAGATTACTTGGCTTTTAATAACTTAAGCACAACCTCAAGTCTGAATTAGAAACCTTACTTTCCGATTGCACTGTCTGAGCTTCATGTCAGCATGAAGCATTCTTTGAGCCCAGTAGTATTTTATGCTGTCCGTTCTATGAACTCAGCAGTATCAATGTTATGTGTTCTTTGAACTCAGAAGTCTTAGTGTTGTGCCTTGTTTGAACTCCTTAGCCTGCGTGCCAGTGACTGGAACAAATTACACATTGCACAGACCTTGAATTACTCAACAGCAGACAGGATCAATTTTCACATTCGAGACAAAATGTTGGGGTGTCTTATACTTCCAATGATTATAAAAATCTGCTCCTTCCAAATGGATACAGAATGTCCGTTAGCTTTTGGGTTCCTAGGTCGCTTCACTTAGTTTATTGGAAGTGGAAACATCTCTCCATTCTGTAGTTTGCTTAAGATCGTGAATAAATCTTTTGATGTCAAATAAATCTCAGACTAAAGGGACGATCCTTTAAAACAGAGATGAGGAGGAATTTCTTCAGCCAGAGGGTGGTGAATCTGTGGAAGTCTGCCGCAGAAGGCTGTGGAGGCCAAATCACCGAGTGACTTTAAGACAGTGCTCGATAGGTTCTTGATTAATAAGGGGACCAGGAGTTATGGGGAGAAGGCAGGAGAATGGGGATGAGAAAAATATCAGCCATGATTGAATGGTGGTGCAGACTCAATGGGCCGAGTGGCCTAATTCTGCTCCTATGTCTTTTGGTCTTATGTTATTCAGCTCCAAATTAGCAAACCCCAAAAAAGAATCTTAATGTTTAGAAAGTAAATGTTCATTGAAGAAGAATGAAGTTCAATGCTAAAAGAGAAAATGCTGGAAAATTTCATCAGGTCTGGCAGCATCTGTAAGGATAGAAAAGAGCTAACGTTTCGAGTCCAGATGACCCTTTGTCAAAGCTAAACGGCATAGATATTTATACTGTAGGGTGAGGGAATGAAAGATGAGTCATAACCACGAAAACCAAGGGAAAAGAGTGCTAATGGCAGTCCCCAGAGAGAATAAAAGGTGTGAAAAGCCTAACAGCAGAGAAACTAAAATCAGAGGGTAAACTGTGACAGATGTAGATGTGGGGGGAGGGGGGACATGGGTGGGAGAGAGGTCAAATGAGAAAAAGGGGGAAAGGGAATAAAAGGTAAGGAAAGGGGGATAAGGTAGGGGAAAGAGTGGGGGGGAAATATATATATAAAGAAAAACAAGAAATAAATAAAAGGTAAAAGACAGTTAAAATGAAATGGAATGAAAACAAAGGGGTTGAAGTTCAATTCATATTGCAATGGCAAACATCATGATCATTCAATATGAAAGCATTAAGTAAGAAAATTGACATCTTAAGTTGCAATAAATCAAAATTTCACCACAGCTAATTGAGTATTCGGATGCATTAGAGAAGCAGTGAAACTACAGGGGTAATTTGAAAAAATTGTGGTTTTGACCTATAAGACCATAACACAAAATAAACATTAGATACATGAAGGAGAGAATAAAATAAACTTTTAGTTACTGGACCGTGAAATGCTTTACCACAAGTAATGACTGATACTAAATCAATAGCAGCAGACAGAAAGATATTAGCTTCTTATTTAAAGAGGAATGTAAAAGAGCACAAGGAGAAAGCAGGAAAAATTGAGCTGACCTTGGAGAAAATAATGAAATGAAGTTACTGTGAGGCAAAGTCATTTACGGAATGTGGATTTTGGAAATAAAGAAATTAGCTTAAATTAACCTGTCATTCAAAGCTCCAAAAGTTTCAGAAGCTAAAACACATTATTTGGACCATGTGTAGATTGTTGAGGCTACATGCGGAATGTTTTGGCCAAGACTTTGAAGGAGGTCCAGGAACTCCGCAATCAACAGCAAGCTGCATTTCTGAACAAAAAACTTGGGGAAAAAGAGAGGAAAAAAGTGATGGAAAAATGGGAAAGCAGAACTAACTACTGACTCCCAAAGAACAGAACAGCAAAGGAGGCCAAAGCCTGAAAGATTATATATCTGTTTGGTTTCCATTGCTTCACGATCTTCACCTGCCAGAGACCTGTGCCATTTGCTGAAAGAGTGTGGAGAATAATGCGATGAGTGTCTTCAATGCCGGAAATGCAATCTTCCAGAGACGTGGGAGTTTTTACTTTTAGGTTCATACAATGGCCGCACAAGAAATATGTTTAGCATCAAAGAATATATTTACTTTAATATCTACAAATGCTTTTCTCATTTGGAACAAGGTGCAAGGGGCCTGATTTGATCAGTGATGTGCTTTGATTACTTGTACCTGTAAATTTACCCTGGGCTGGTCTTCGGATCTTCCTTTGCTGTACCTCCCAATATGGGGCCTCCAATTCTTCAGTTAGAGAGTGAGCATTGTTAACCGCGCATGTCCACTATGGCATTGTGATCAATGCTACAACTTCCTCTTTCATGGCAGTGTAGCTGTGGGCAGTGCTGGTGCAGAGGGATTTGTTGTTACCATTAATTGGTGCAGCGGCGACGGTTGGTGGAAAGCAAAAAAAGTGGAAGGTGAGGGGAACCAAACAACAAAGTTAACCTGACTGGAAAAATTGTTTCCCTGGAGGATAAGATGCGATGGGTGGGAGGGATGGGGTGGTAATTGTGGGATGGGAATGGCATGTGTGGGACGGGAAGGATGGAATGGCGTTGGATGGGGATAGCATAAGAGAAAGAAAGCATCGGAGGGCTGGATGAGATGATGGAATTGTTTAATGTGGCAAAATTATGGGACAATTACTTGATGCGTTATTCAAACGCATTTCTTAGTGCTAAAAATGAATATTCAATTGATTCGAATGCAAACGTTTCAGAAAAATTGTCAGATGCATTATTTAAAAAAATCAGCATTGATTCGCTAGGTGATTGTAATGTATGACCTCCATGGATTCTGCAAAATCTGATTCCAGTAGGCCTGTCACCACACAAATTTAGAGTCAAGGGCCCGTAATTTCACAAAGCAGGAAGGGTTCTGCACCTTAGCCAAAATAGTGCCAGGACTTGAAATCCCCAAATCCCATCCCTGAACCTGACACTCACCATTTTCGCCAGTGGGAGTGTGATAGAAGCAGGACACAAGTTTTTTATTTTTAAATCCGCTGTTCACTGAGGTAGCTGCACATTGAAAAGTAAAGTTGCCTCAAATATAAGCAGTTTTGGAACCATGACATGTGGGCTTTAGAAGTTTAATGAAATGATCTAAGCCTATCAGAGTTATTATGTGAGGTAGGTACCATCTAGGAGCGGTCTTATACCCTTTGGCAGATGACAGGTACCCCTTTGGATGGTTAAGAGTAGACCCGAATGTTCATAAAAAGTGGATAAGCTCCTTGGAACTGTTAAAATGTCAAGTCATTTGTATCCCATGCCCTTTAAATGTTGAAATAAACAGACAGCCTGCAGTTGAAAAAATCGATGCTTACAATTTCAGTCGATATTGTTGACATAAGCCTGTACGCCATTGTTATATTATTAATTCTGCTTGATTGCTTCCACAACAAATCATTATCACAGTGGGGTAAGTTGTAAGTTTGCAGTTTGATTGACATCTCCAAGTGGTCATAAAGAAAATAAGCTGTTTTTCATGTGCAGCTATGAATACAGATATGTGTTTTCAATAAGGAAAACTAAGTGCTTGAAGGGATTTAAATGTACAGAATGGGCTTTTATCAATGAGTGTTTTTTCTTAATTAAGTTACTGTAATAGTTACTTAGAAATGTATTTTATTTCATCTCACCCTGGCTCCTGAAGCCTGCCATGGTGAATACGTTTGAGTTGACATGGGCAGTTTAAGAGCAGAGGGTGGTAAATGGGAGACATGGCACTATGTTAGCATAACGTGTATTACGGACCATGGGGTGTAGGTTGAGGGGTGTATGTTGGCATGGAAGATATGAGGGGTCATTGGGAGTGGGTAGATAGGCATAGGTTGGCATGGAGGGATGAGGGACACTGGGGGGCATGAGGGGGCATGAGTGGAAAGGGACAGGGAATATGGGAGGCTGAGAGGCAAGAAAGGTGGTGAATCCCAGGAGAAACCCAAATTGGCCTGGCCAATCGCGAATCACCTGACTCATTAGGTGATAAGGTGTTAGTGCGGCCACACCTGGAGTATTGTGTTCAGTTTTGGTCTCCTTACTTGAGAAAGGACGTACTGGCGCTGGAGGGTGTGCAGAGGAGATTCGCTAGGTTAATCCCAGAGCTGAAGGGGTTGGATTATGAGGAGAGGTTGAGTAGACTAGGACTGTACTCGTTGGAATTTAGAAGGATGAGGGGGGATCTTATAGAAACATTTAAAATTATGAAGGGAATAGATAGGATAGATGCGGGCAGGTTGTTTCCACTGGCGGGTGACAGCAGAACTAGGGGGCATAGCCTCAAAATAAGGGGAAGTAGATTTAGGACTGAGTTTAGGAGGAACTTCTTCACCCAAAGGGTTGTGAATCTATGGAATTCCTTGCCCAGTGAAGCAGTTGAGGCTCCTTCATTACATGTTTTTAAGGTAAAGATAGATAGTTTTTTGAAGAATAAAGGGATTAAGGGTTATGGTGTTCGGGCCGGAAAGTGGAGCTGAGTCCACAAAAGATCAGCCATGATCTAATTGAATGGCGGAGCAGGCTCGAGGGGCCAGATGGCCTACTCCTGCTCCTAGTTCTTATGTTCTTATTACACCCGGTATGATCTGGATCACGCCTCAAATATAAGCCATATTTAATATGCCGACGCCGCATTCACCAGCCACCCGAGAGTCACAGGCCGCACCAGTACGGACTCAACCGGGCAGCTATTATTACTGGTTTCCACAAGCATAGACAAGGCATGATGGCAACTTGTGAGGTCGCGGAGACCACTAGAGCTTCCAGGTAATCTGGGATAGGGCAGGGTAGTACCGGCCATGGTGCCTGTTTTACACTGCCTAGATTGGCACTGCCAAGGGTCAGGCCTTGAGGGGGACCAGGCCCTTGAAATGTGGGGGAAGGGGGCTGTGAATGGGCCGCAGAAAGATTGTTGGGGGTGAAGGGAAGAGAATTCTGAAAGAGGGGCTGGAGGCTAAGTGGAGTGGTGGGAGGGGGGGGGGGGGGGGGGGGGGGGGGTTGGATCCTCAATCTCACTTTGAGATCGGGCAGCCTTTCAAAATGGAGCTGGTCTTGCTGGGGAGTTCAGCTCCCCAGTGCATGAAAAATATCAGTGTGGCCTCAACTAGGGAGAAACTCCCCAAGACCCAATGAAACGGCTAAGTGCCGTTGAATAGCAGTCTCCATCTCGACATTGCAGCCGTCGCGAAACACCCCACCAAATGCAATTCCATTGAATTGCTCTAGTCCCTGGCTTTGGGTCGCCCGCTGACCGTCCGCCCCCCTCTGTGGTTCCTACCTCCACCTGATGCACCGCCGCATATGTGTGGTGTGCACTAGATAGTGCCCCAGGAGCCTCTTCACTAAAGTGCCCAACCGAGGTGAGTGTCTCTGGGATGGCGGAGGGTGTCGGTGACAGCAGTGCCGAGAAGTCGGTGTCGTTCCAGGATTTGAACACCAGGCTGTCGCGGGGTTGCGGCTGGGGGCGGAGAACACCAAACGGTTCCTCATCGTCTGGTGGTGATCCTGCAAGACACAAGTCAAGATACATGTTAAATCACGGATGGGGCATGGGGAGGGAGGGGTGACTCACATAACTTAGGGGCATAGTAAAGCATTGGGGGTTCGCTTCATTGTCTCATGCTGACCTCTGTCTCTGCAACTGCCCGCTCTCCCACCCTGCCAACGAGGTCTAATGCCCTCTCTCCATGACAGTCTTCTCCTGCTCTCTGCGGTTGTGGGCTGCCTTCTCCTGGAGGGACAGATAATGCACAGTTTGAGACACTCGAACTCGAATAGTTACTTAGAAATGTATTTTATTTCATCTCACCCTGGCTCCTTACTTAGGGGTTCCGAGGTGGGTGGCCTGTGTGTTCGGGACACCCGGCCATGATGGATGGCACGGGTGTTGGCATGTGGTGCAGGGTGGGGTACGAGAGGGCCACTAGCGGGTGAGGTACAGTTGCCCTCTGGGTGCGCGTGTGTGTGGGCTGAGGGGTGTGGGGTGGAGTTTTATTGGACGGGGGTGGTGCCAGGGGCATGGAGCTGATGTCTGCCCAACATTTAGTAAAGGCAATGGAGTCTGTCAACTCAAAATAACATACTGGTTTATTCACAACAAGAAAGTATACACACAGGATCCGTTAGACTTCACCGATCCTTTCTCTCTGGAGGCCTACTTTCATAGAATTTACAGTGCAGAAGGAGGCCATTCGGCCCATCGAGTCTGTACCGGCTCCTGGAAAGAGCACTCTACCCAAGGTTAACACCTCCACCCTATCCCCATAACCCAGTAACCCCACCCAACACTAAGGGCAATTTTGGACACTAAGGGCAATTTATCATGGCCAATCCACCTAACCCGCACATCTTTGGACTGTGGGAGGAAACCGGAGCACCCGGAGGAAACCCATGCACACACGGGGAGGATGTGCAGACTCCACACAGACAGTGACCCAAGCCGGAATCGAACCTGGGACCCTGGAGCTGTGAAGCGATTGTGCTATCCACAATGCTACCGTGCTGCCCTAACTTTATTAACAACAATCCCCACCTTGTAGTTAACGGGAGAGTGCCTATCATCAATCCTTTCCCCTGTGCCTCGTGCAGGATATTACACTACCCTAACCCAGCACTGCCTAACGCGCCGCCTGATTGGGCGGGTGTGGTGTACGGGTGTGTGGGATGGGGGCGATGCTAGGAGCATGGAGGTGCTAACTCACCCTGGCCACCCTGAGAAGGTTGTGCAGCTTTTTCTGGCATTGCTGCTCGGTCCTAGTGCTGGGGCCCATGGCACTCACAGCCTCTGCCACCTGTACCCTAGTCCAGTTGACATTACCATAGAATCACAGAATCCCTACAGTGCAGAAGGAGATCATTCATCCCATCGAGTCTGCACTGACCATTTGAAAGACCACCCTACACAGATCCAATCCCCGCCCTATCCTTTGGTCACTGAGGGCAATTTAGCATGGCCAATCCACCTAACCTGCACATCTTTGGACTGGAGGAGGAAAGCGGAGCACCCGGAGGAAACCCACACAGACACAGAGAGAATGTGCAAACTCCACACAGTCATCTGAGGTCGAAATCGAACCCAGGACCCTGGCGCTGAGAGGCAGCAGTGCTAACCACTCTTCCACCGTGCCACCTTCCCATTCCAGGGAACAGGGCGTCCTGCCTCTCCTCCACCATATCCAGCAATATCTCGAGTTCTGCATCTGTGAATCACGGGGCCTCTTTCCGGGGTGGCATCTTTTTGGCTGGAATGAGAGTGTGTGGGCAGTGAACTGCTTATATGCAGCTCCAGCATGTCAGGCTCTCCAGTGCCAATCCCAACCTCAGTGAATCCGATTGCACAAGTTCCACACGGTGCGAGTGCTGGTCCATTAGCATGTCCTGAATTGCTCCGGGACCGACGGCACCATCGGGACCGTGGAACACTTGCCATTCAGCCCCAACGTCGGCACGTAGTCTCTCAAACAGAGAACCACGCCCAAATTGCTAGGTCTGTTTTTACACCCGGACAGTAGATTTTTGAATGTAATTTTTGTCCAGGAGAGTTTTAATTGGGTTAAAAACTTTGTTTAAAGAACAATTAGAAATCCTCAGCGGAATTCTCCGTTGGAGGAATCCTCCACTCCACCAGCATTCACACACGCCCGTGGGTTTCCCAATGGCGTCAGTTGGCCACCATGAGAAATCCCATTGGCCGGCTGCCGAAATGGAGGATCCCGCTGCTGGCCAGGGCTCACTGGCAGGAAAAGACAGCTGGCAGACTGGAGAATCCTGCCCCATGTATTTAAAGAATCGGCATCATGCCGTGCCAGATTTCAGGTTCAGCACTCCAGCGGGGTTCAGCTCCGTTTCGCCGGCTGGTCAATGGGGCTTCCCATTGTGGGGCAGCCCCACGTCGTCGGGGAAACCCCCGGGCTGCCGGCAAAATGGAACATCCCGACGGCGGAGAATCCAGCCCGTAATGTTGCAGTAAGGATTCTGATTGACTGAAACTGTTTTGCCGATCACTGCTTTTTTGAGTATAATATTCATTAAATTAAGATGTTAAAATCTGTTTTTTGGGGATGTGGTTGGGGGGTGGGTGGGGGAGGGGGAGGGGAGGGGGTTTATCACCACGTTTTGAAAAATGGTCTCTTATGTTTGAAATCAGTGGTATACTGTTTGAACTTTAATGTTCATGCCGGGTTAATTTCCTTTTGCCCCAGAATTGTCTACTATATGTGACTATGGGTGGAATTGTCCGATCACACCCGCGGCCTGGGACTGGAAATTCTGGCTCAATGCCAATGCACTTTTTGCATGACCGTCAAATTCTCCGTCCTACACGTGACGATTCCCATGACAGGCGGGACCGGGAGATTTCTGTCATTGTACACTAAATTATAATTTATAAAATCATCATTCTTGAATATAAGTCTTTATATGTAGGTTAAATAACTTTGAAAGAGTAGTCATGGAAGCTGTAGTTGTGGAGGGCAATATGCAAACATGTAATTTCAGTTGTGGTTGGTATGGGAAGGAATTTTGTCACAATGAAGCATTTGGGGCTTAATTTCATCCATTTCAAACCAGCAGGATTTGAGTCTTATGCTACAAATGGGAAGCAACAAATGTGCTTACATTAAGCACTATTTTCATGTTTAAGTTTTTCTGTATATTGTTACTGTATTTGAACATTATAATGTTTATTAAAACATAGAAACAGAATATTTACAGAACAGGAGGAGGCCATTCAGCCCACTGTTTTGCGCCAGCTGTGAAAGGAGAGAACCAACCTACTCACACTTTCCAGCACTTGGTCCATAACTCTGGAAGTTACAGCATTTCAAATGTATCAACAGAATATCAAATTAATATTATCCAAATTAATAAAAAGGAAATGCCAGGGGAATCTGTTGTAAGACAAAAAGAGAAGCTTTAAAACGTAATTAAAAATAAAATGTAGCTCTAAAGTCTGGTGGCATCATAGTGATGGTAACTGCCAATCGTGCAAAATAAATATTTTTGTGGACTGAATATGAAGGAAGCACATGCCCTCAGCTACATGACCAAGTCTATTAACAGTGTGGCAATTCCTTTGGCATTTTACAGTGGTGACTTAAAATATTACACCACTTATTGCCTGCATATTATTTTGCAGGCCGCGTGCGCTTGTTTGGATTTTGAAAAAAACATTTCGCAACATTCTGGATTTTATTTTGTGAGATTTGATTCCGCTGGTGGAGTCCAACAGGAAAGAATTGTAAAAGATATTCACGTTTGATTTCAATAGAAAGAACTGCTCAGGGATTTTGGGTGGCACGGTGGCGCAGTGGTTATCGCTGCTGCTGAGGACCCGAGATCGATGTCGGCCCCAGGTCACTGTCCGTGTGGAGTTCTCCCCATGGCTGCATGGGTCTCACCCCACAACCCAAAGATGTGCAGCGTAGGTGGTTTGGCCACGCTAAATTGCCCCTTAATTTGATTGTTTTTTAAAAAGAGCTACTCGGGCGTTTTAATTGAAGAGGAAAACGTTTGTATTTAGTGTGGCTGGAAAGCATTGTAATTGCCAATAGGTTATAAGGAATTCGGCGTGTGAAACTGTAGAAAAGGCAACATGATTTCAGAAGAGGGTAGGAATACACAATCTGGATATCTTGATCTGATCTTCTTGCTGAAAGTAATGCTTGAAACCTGCTGGAGAATGTATAGTCTGTTCCATATGAATTACTTGACAGAAATTACAGAGTGTATTTTGTAGCCAAATTTGCGAATAAAAGAAAGGTAGGTAGGAAAGCAGGTTGTGAGGAGGATATAAAGAGAGTGCAAAAGGATGTAGATTGCGTAAGCGAGTAGGCAAAAAATTGGCAGATGAGTATAATGTGAGAAAATGTGAGGTTATCAACTTCTGTAGGAAGAATTGAAAAGCAAAATGTTATTTGGATGGAGAGAAACTAGAGAATGCGACAGTACAGAAGGATCTAGGTGACCTTGCACATCAAACACAAAAAGTTAGCATGCAAGTAATTAGGAAAACAAATGGCCTTTATTGTAATGGGGATGGTAAATTAAAGTCGGGAAGTCGTCCTACAATGGTACAGGGTATTGGTGAGACTGAGCATAGAGTTCTTTGTACATTTTTGGGTGTAGGGCCCTGTTCTGACATGGCGGCTACTTGAGGGTCTGGTGTCATTGACAAAGGGGCAGAGGAGCCACTGTCCACACCAGGAGGGCCTTGATAGGAGACCCTAGATGCAGAAAGCAACCACCTTTCTTTCTTGCAAGGCACACTTGTACCTCTTTGCTGACCTGAGGAGTGGGAGAACTTGGTACAGACTGCAGGCATCTTGTCCCATCTTGCTATTCCACAGCTGCAGTGGAGCATATGGACAAAGTGATGGCATGCAGGTCTGTTTATACCTCCGGCATCCACTGTGTGCTTTGCTAGATCAGACTCTTTATATGGGACATCAGTCTCTCCATGGATGAAGCCAAGCACGCACATGCCTGCTATAGCAATCATAGCCTAGATGTACTCCATAATTGTCCATGTCAAGATGCACGTAGACCCTGGAATTTCTATCAGATAGGAATACTCTAGAGACACATTATCGGCCTGGGGCTCAGCATGGACCTATCCTTTCACATTCCTCTGAATATCATAGAATTTTACAGTGCAGAAGGAGGCCATTCGGCCCATCGAGTCTGCACCGCGAGCACCCTACCCAAGCCCACACCTTCACCCTATCCCCGTATTGCAGTACCCAACATAACCTTTTTGGATACTAAGGGCAATTTAGCATGGCTAATCCACCTAACCTACACGTCTTTCGGAACTTGTGGGAGGAAATCGGAGCACCCGGAGGAAACCCACGCAGACACGGGGAGAATATGCAGAGTCCGCACAGGCAGTGACCCAAGCCGGGAATCGAACCTGGAACCCTGCAGCTGTGAAGCACCTGTGCTAACCACTATGCTACCGTGCAGCTCTTCAATATCAGTGGCCTCAGCTGTCACAGCCACCATCAACTGCTCAAAACTAACCACAAACAGATAAACATCGATGTGAGAGTATCTGCCTTGCTGGAGGGGGCTGGGAAATGATGTGACAGGGCGCCCTCTAAGATTACCTTCTCCTTCTCAGAAGGAAGCAACTGTTCCTTCTCTCCCCAGCTCTCTGCTCTTTGCCTTGGCCTGCATGTCAGAATGGCTATCTCACTAACAATCCTTCCAGTGGAGCGCCATGTGTTCAGAGTTGGGATAGAGAGGAATGGAACAGCTCCACTGGTCTTGGCCCGTTTCTTTATGTTATGGACTGGCTTCTCTGGCAAGTGCACAGAGACATGCTGGTGGAGGCCCAGCGGTCCATGATAGGGGCAAACAAGTGCCTCCTTTATGTGTGGTCAACCTCAAAGGAGCCCACCGGTGATCAGCAAAGGCAGGTGGGTGCCTTTCACCAACGTCTAGCCATGGCTATGGCAGGATACAGTGCTGCCTGACACCAGTGCCACTGACAGGCTGGTCATTCCATCTCCACCAAATGGCCCCTCTTGTGTTGCTACAGCGGAAAGAGGTCTGGAGCACTCAAGTTGGTGGACTGAACAAAGTTATTGATGTGCTTGTGGTGTTGAGGATTGGGTTCTTCAGGTGATCCCACGGCTGCTGAACCTCCTCTGTCATTTCAATGCAGGATTGCTTGGTCAGTCGGCCGATCTAGTCCTCCCATCCCTGGGGGAAAGGACCTGCTGCCTTGCCCTTGTAGCCTGCAGGAAAACCTACAGGGAGACAGCACTGAACTATGGGGGTCACTCAATCTTCTTTCTGCCATTTTGGAAGCAGGTTCCCTTATTTTCTTATCCTTCCAGACAGTCACCTTTACATTCAGTAATGGCAGCCTTTTAAATAGGCACCAGCGCCAGCCACAGCATCACCTGACGCCACCTCTGTTTGTGGAATCTTGCTGTACATAAAAATGGCTCCTGCATTGGCTTAAATAACAACAGCCACTGTTTTCATAGTTTGCAAGGCAATTATGATTGAGACCCTGAGTTCTACCCGTTGCAACATCCAATTATTTCTCAGATACTTCCACGGTTTTGTCCCCTCTACTCTAACTGGAAATCAACACCATGTATTGATTTTTGTTTTGTGAAGAAACGCTTCCCTAAATCAGTCCTAGTGTACTTCTTGCTAATTTGTACCTCTGCCTGCTTATCCTAGTCTTCTAATTTATTTCAAGTGAATTTGTCAGATTTACTTTTTCCATATTGTTTGGCAGCTTAAATAGCAGTGTAGCATCGCCTCTCAAATGCCTGCTTTCAAGACTACAAAGTCCAAGTTTCTCTAGTCTTTCCTCAAATATCAGACCACTGACACCAGGGCCTGGATGTTAGGAGAGGGAAGGAGCCTGGAAGGAGCTTTAGAGGGTTTTTTTATTGGTTTTCTCTAGATTTCCTGTCTGACAACCAAAGTGATAGCTACCAAATTACACAGGTGAGTGGTGACACTTGTTTGCCCCTATCATGGCCCTGCAGGTTCAGACATTGAAGAAGAGATCACAGGGACATCTGTAGTTCATGGTTGCAGAAGGATTGGAAGCAAATTGGGATCAGAGGTCATGGAGGTGATCTGGGTAGGTGAAGGGAAGGGGAGTGCTCCTGTTCTTCATGGCCCACAAGCAATGTGTAAAAACACTTAACCTTTTGGATCTAGCACTTTTGCTTCCTTTTAGCCACTAAGGTTTCTGAGGCCAGGAATTCTGACATTCAATTTTGAGTTAAAAATAGAACAAAGATCCTCCCCCCAACAATGTTGCAGGCCTCGATTTCATTGATCCTGAAATGGGAGAAGGATCCGGAGCAATGCAGGTCATACAGGCCGATTTCTCTACTGAATGTGATGCCAAACTGCTGGCTAAGATACTGGCCACAAGGATAGAGGACTGTGTCCCGGAGGTGATAGGGGAAGACCAGATGGGATTTGTTAAGGGCAGGTAACTCAAGGCCAATGTTCGAAGGCTTCTAAATTATTATGATGCCCTCAGAAGGAGAGGAGGCGGAGGTGGTGGTAGCGATGGACGTGGAGAAGGCTTTTGATCGGGTGGAGTGAAATTTCCTGTGGGAGGCGCTGGGAAGGTTTAGGTTTGGTGAGGGCTTTATTGACTGGGTGCGGTTACTCTATCAGGCACCAGTAGCGAGTGTGCATGTGAACCGGCAGAGGTCGGGGGATTTTGAACTACACCAAGGGACGAGGCAAGGGTGCCCCCTCTCCCCATTACTGTTTGCTCTGGCCATAGAGCCATTATCCATGGCGTTAAGAGCCTCGAGGAAATGGAAAGGGCTGGTTCGGGGGGGGGGGGGGGGGGGGGGGGTGTGGAGCACCGGGTCTCGCTCTACGCAATGTAGTGATCTTTACATGGGTATGTACAGAAGGGGCTGATGGGAAATGGAAAGACCACTAGGGGCAGCACTGGTGAGTATAAAGGGGGAAGCAAGCAGTCCTCAAGGTCTCTTTGGCTGAGAAGACTGTGAGGAGAACAAAGGCAGAGATTTAGCTCAGGGCAGCTAGTGTGTTCAGGCCTAGTTGTAGTGTATAGAAAAGTTGTAACCTTTCTACTAGTACAGTTCTTAAAGTAAGAGCTCACGCAGTTATTTAAGTTGTGTTATTCAATAAACTTTATGTAAAACTTCTGGACGACTTCGAGCCTTCTTCCGAAAGCCTTTGCTGTAACAGAATTGAGTAGCGTATGTTACCTGCCATACAGGTAACAAAACACGCAGATGACCTGCTCTTGTACATTTCGGACCTGTTGGAGGGGATGGGGGAAGTAATGCGAATCTTGGGGGAATTTGGCAATTTTTTGGGGTATAAATTGAACATGGGGAAAAGCGAGATGTTTGTGATCCAGGCAAGAGGACAGGAGAAGAGACTGGGAGAGCTGCCGCTTAGAATGGTAGGGAAGAGCTTTCGATATCTGGGAATCCAGGTGGCCCGGAAATGGGAGGTCCTACACAAGTTAAACCTATCCCGGTTGGTAGAACAAATGGAAGGGGACATTAAGAGATGGGACATGCTCCCGCGATCACTGGCAGGGAGGGTACAGACTGTGAAAATGATGGTCCTCCCCAGATTTCTGTTTATCTTTCAGTGCCTCCCCATCTTCATCCCTACGGCCTTTTTCAAGCAGGCGAATAAGATTATTTTGGGCTTTGTGTGGGCGAGTAAAACCCCACGAGTGAAGAAAGTGTTGCTGGAGCGCAGTGGGGGGGAGGGCAGGTTGGTGCTGCCGAACTTCTGCAATTTCTACTGGGCGCCAATATAGCCATGATTAGGAAGTGGGTAGAGGGGGAGGGGTCGGTATGGGAGCGGATGGAGGCGGCATCATGTAAAGACTCCAGTCTGGGAGCATTGGTAACAGCACCTCTGCCGTTCTCGTCTGCCCGATACTCCACAAGTCCGGTGCTAGTGCCGGCTCTGAGGATCTGGGGGCAATGGAGGGGTTAAAAGAGAGTGGAGAGCGCATCGATTTAGACCCCGTTTTTTAATAACCACAGTTTTGGATCCGGCAGGCTAGATGGCGGGTTCTGGAGTTGGTAGAGGGCAGGAATTGGAAGGATGGGGGATCTATTTATAGACGGGAGCTTTCCCAGCTTGAAAGCTTTGGAGGATAAATTTAAATTGCCAGCAGGGAATGGTTTTAGGTATTTGCAGGTGTGTGACTTCCTGAGAAAACAGGTGCCGGCCTTTCCGCTGCTGCCATCACGGGGAATACAGGATAGAGTAGTTTCCAGTACCTGGGTGGGAGAGGGGAAGGTATCGGATATTTACCAGGAGCTTTTGGAGGCAGAGGAAAGTCTGGTGGAGGAGCTCAAGGACAAGTGGGAGGATGAGCTAGGAGGAGAAATTGAGGCAAAGCTATGGACAGATGCCCTAAGCAGGGTTAATACCTCCTCATCATGTGCCAGGCTTAGCCTGATACAATTTAAGATAGTCCACCGGGCACACATGATAGTGGCTAGGATAAGTAAGTTCTTCGTGGTTGAGGATATGTGTGCGAGGTGCGTGGGAAGCCCAGCAAATCATGGCCACATGTTTTGGGCATGCCCGAAGCTTGGATGGTTTTGGCAGGATTTTGCTAAGGCAATGTCCACAGTACTAAAAACACGGGTGGTGCGGAGTCCAGAGGTAGCGATCTTTGGAGTGCCGGGAGATCCTGGAGTTCAGGGGGCGAAAGAGGCGGACATCTTGGCCTTTGCCTCCCTGGTAGCCCGGAGACGGATCTTGTTAATGTGGAGGGACTCAAAGCCCCCAAGTGTAGAGACCTGGGTTAGTGACATGGCTGGGTTTCTCAGCCTCAAGAAAATAAAGTTTGCCTTAAGAGGGTCAATGTTAGGGTTCTCCCGGAGGTGGCAGCTGTTCGTCGACTTTCTCAGGGAAAATTAAAATGTCAGCAGATGGTGTATTCCAAAGGGGGGGGGGGATTGTTGTTGTTAGGTTGAGGTGCATGAAGATTGGGCTGGGGGGGGAAATGTTTATTTTACCATGTTGATGTCATTGTTTATGTTACTGTTATAAACATATTCAAATACCTTGATAAAATATTATTTCAAAAAAATAGAACAAAGAACAATACAGAACAGGAACAGGCCCTTCGTCCCACCAAGCCTGCACCGATCCAGATTCCTTATTTAGACCTACTACTTATTGCCCAAATGATCTGTATCCCTCCATTCCCCGCCATATTTTTGTCTATCTAGATACACCTTAAATGTTTCTATCATGCCTGCCTCTGCCACCTCCACTGGCAATGCGTTCCAGGCACCCACCACCCTCTGCGTGAAACAATTTCCCTGCACATCCCCCCTAAACTTTCCCCCTCTCACCTTGAGCCTGTGCCCCTTTGTAATTGGGTCTTCCACCCTGGGGAAAAGCTTCTGACTATTTACCCTGTCTATACCTCTTGTAATTTTGTAGACCTCAATCAGGTCTCCCTCCAGCTTCCGTTTTTCCTCATAGCTAACACCTTCCAGGCCAGGCAAAATCCTGGTAAATCTTCTTTGCACTCTCTCCAAAGCATCCCTGTTAGTGTGATACTGTTAGTGTGGCAACCAGAACTGCATGCAATATTCCAAATGTGGCCTAACTAAAGTTTTATACAACTGTAACATGACCTGCCAAATCTTGGGCGGGATTCTCCGACCCCCTGCCGGGTTGGAGAATCGCCCGGGGCCAGCATCAATCTCACCCCCGCCGTGTCCCGGGTTCTCCACCCCCTGAGATTCGGCGGGGTTGGGAATTGCGGCGCGCCAGTCGGCGGGCCCCCTGCGGCGATTCTCCGGCCCACGATGGGCCAAAGTCCCGTCACTGACAAGCCTCTCCCGCCGGCATGGATTAAACCACCTACCTTACCGGCGGGATTGGCGGCGCGGGCGGGAGCCGGGGTCCTGGGGGGAGCGCGGGGCGATCTGACCCCGGGGGTGCCCCCACGGTGGCCTAGCCCGCGATCGGGGCCCACCGATCAGCGGGCGGGCCTGTGCCGTGGGGGCACTCTTTTTCTTCCGCCTTCGCCATGGTCTTCACCCCCTCCCCTGCGCATGCACCGGTATGACGTCAGCAGCCGCTGACGTTCCGGCCCATGCGCGGACTTATGCGGGCCAGCAAATTCCTTTCGGCCCCGTCTGACGTGGCGCCAAAGGCCGTTCATGCCAGCCGGCGGAGTGGGAACCACTCCGGCGCGGGCCTAGCCCCTCAATATGAGGGCTTGGCCCCTAAAGGTGCGGCGACGTCCGCACCTTTGGGGCGGCCCGTCGCCGGAGTGGTTCATGCCACTCCAACACGCCGGGACCCCCCGCCTCGCTGGGTAAGGGAGAATCCCGGCCCTTGTACTCCATGCCCGGCCTATGAAGGCAAGCATGCTGTATGCCTTTTTGACCACCTTATCCACCTGCATTGCTACTTTTCAGTTAAATCTGAGACAATGGAAGAACTCAGCTTCATGAAAAGCTTTCCTTGACCAGTCTTCCTCCTGAGAATACATTGAGTGCCCCCCCCCCCCCCCCCACCTTCTGCCTCCTGTAAAAATGGAAGCAGGCAAGCTCAAGCAGTTGGGGGGGGGGGGGGGGGGGGGGGATGCGCACCGGATGCGTTCATAGAGTTTAGATTTGAAATGTTCATTAAAAATTTGATCCGCCCACCCTAAATCTGGGAAGCTGAAAATGCCCTCCGGAGATCAGCACCTTTGCTTTTCTCAACACTGCCTCCAACACTTGCACGTCCTGTCTGTGTCTCATGACAAAAAAACTGGAGACAGTACACTACATAATTTGATCCTACTACCTCTGCGTTGTAATCTATTATTTTGGCTACTGAGTTCAGTGGTCTGTTGATTGATGCTTGCATCTCTGCATCAAATACTTCATAGTATGCGGAATGTATTGAGGTGTTTCTAAAACGTGGGATAATATAGAGCTTTTTTTCACCGCTGCCTCAAACCTTCCGGGTGGTGTAGTTCACTCACTCACTGCCACTAACTAACTAAGTGACCTCTTGTTCGGTAGAGACATTCATTGTTATGCATACATTAAAAAATGAGGCAGTCACGCTGCTTGGCACGATGAAGGTGATTTGCATTATACCCCACAGCCTTTATTTGTCTTTGTATAGTTTTTGCTCCAGCCAATGATAGTTCTGAATCTTTTTTTTAAACATTTATTCTAATTCCCAGTGATTTGAAATAAACTGTAATTAACATTAGATGTTTCTATTTAAAGAAAATAATAAACTCCTTAAGTTTCCAATTAACATTTCAAGTTGTTATTTTGGATCCTTTAGTCCATATTCCAGAATTGTTTGGTTTGGTATGGAGAGGGGCAGATTTGGATTCATGTATAACTCAATCTCCCATTCTGGCTGAGTTGAGCGCTTGTATGATATCTTCCAAAATGAAATGATAAATTCTCCTTGATACCAATTGTCTACCCTGGTGACTAGAAACACCACAGTGAGTTACATTTATCCCGTGGACAATGTAATGGTGGAGGGTTGATTTTGCCTGAGGGAGCTATGATTTTTTTTTAAATGCACAATCATCCTTAAAATGTCTATTAAAATACCACTTTATTCCACAGTCTTATCCAGTCCCAAACATCGGAGATGAGGATTTGGACATCCCTCCTATTACTCCTCCTACAATGCCGGATCATTCACTCCTTCATTTGGCCGATGCAGAATCCAGCTACCACTCAATGTGCCACTCAATGCCTCAGAATGGGCTACTTCAGTTCAACCCACAGAGCATGAATCTTCCTGCAATAACAGTGTCCAATATGTTAAACCAAGATGGAAGTCTGCTTTCAAACTGCCTGTCTGTGGTAGGTAATCCATTGTTATTTTTCTAGTCAAATAGTTTGTCGATGTTTTCCTAAGCAATTGGTAATTCAGCTCTTAACATTTATTATAGCGGCACACTGTGATTTCACAACTGCTTTAATGTACTTGCAATTTTTCATATTTATGAGCATCTTTCAAGAGGTCATGAAATGATCACCAAATTGATGTCTTATTCTTCCTTAATTTATTAAACATATTATGAACACATTTGAAACCTTAAAGCAGTACGGCCTAAAAAATATTGATTGCAGTATCCATGTACAGAAACGGAATGAATTAACTTTTGTTAAAACAGTAGACAAAGGGACATCATGCTAACACACCGTTAATAATACAAATAGTAATTGCTAGTTTTAATATATTGCAACATGCCAAAAATAATGAGAGATTCCTGAGAACGAAAGGTGGAATATATTTTACCAGTGCTTAGCAACAACAGTTGCCTATAGCGTAGCGACTGATGCCAGAAAGATAAACCACAGATGTCAGTAAATGAGATGTAAATTGATGTACAGTTTTCCACGATGTGCTTTTGCTTAGATTTGGGCCAAGTTTACAATAAACAATCCAAACAACCAAAATACAAATATCTATGATTATCTATTGAAAGATGGGAGGAAATATGGGGTAAGACGCTGGAGTTGATTGAGGCTAGATGTTGGGTATTACAAGTGCCCTTGGATCTAAAAGATTGTATCTACAGCACGCACGCACACTTGTGTATCAAATAGCACCCACACCACATTATGAGCACATTGCACGTCCGCTGGAGTTCTGCAGAGCAAGCAGATCAGAACACCATTTGGGATATAATATGGATTTGACACCATTGCTGCCATTATGGAGCCCAAAGCTGTATCCAACAGGCTGTAGGGGCAGCAGGGTAGCATGGTGGTTAGCATAAATGCTTCACAGCTCCAGGGTCCCAGGTTCGATTCCCGGCTGGGTCACTGTCTGTGTGGAGTCTGCACGTCCTCCCCCTGTGTGCGTGGGTTTCCTCCGGGTGCTCTGGTTTCCTCCCACAGTCCAAAGATGTGCGGGTTAGGTGGATTGGCCATGCTAAATTGCCCGTAGTGTCCTAATAAAAGTAAGGTTAGGGGGGGGTTGTTCGGTTACGGGTATAGGGTGGATACGTGGGTTTGAGTAGGGTGATCATGGCTCGGCACAACATTGAGGGCCGAAGGGCCTGTTCTGTGCTGTACTGTTCTATGTTCTATGTTCTAACACTCCCGTTTAATTTTACATAGCTGAGCCCCCGTCCCCCCGTCCCCCCCTCCCACTGCGCTTCAGTGAAGACATCCTCACTGAAATCTGAAACCACTGCAGTCACAACTGCTACCTCAGAGTATGGCAAGGATGACCTTACCAGTGTGGCTGTGAGGGTGACTCTGGTGCTAAACCTTTGCCTTTGGCTCGTTCCAGGATGGAGCTGGAGATATCCTCAGCCTGTTGAATTTGTTGACTGATTTTGCATGAAGGAGGCCACTGAGGCTCTCAGAAAGAGTTAACTATCGTTTACTGTCTTGTGTCAGACAGAAGCAGTTGGAGAGAGCAGGTAACCTTGCGAGGATTGCACAGTTCCCCATGGTGCAGGGTGCCACTGACGGTACACACTTCACTTTGCAAGTCAGCTCTGTCACACAGCAGAAGCGAGAAAGATTCTGATCCCTGAGTATCCAACTGGTATGCGACCACATACACGCAATCATGCAAATCAATGCCTTTACAGCATTCATGATACTTTCATTTTGTAACACTTTGTTCTGTCAGCTGTATTTCAGCCTGCACAGCAAACCATAGGATGACTGCTGGGTGACAAGGGCAAGCTGCTGCCAACATGGCTGATGACTCGGTGCCCACCCCATATATATAGCGTCATAGAGTCCTACAGTATAGAAAAGGCCAAAGGGGCCATCGCGTCTGCAATGGTCGTGAACACAGTCCCCCAGTACCACAAATTCTACAGTCAATTATCCCGCATTTGGGGACATCGCAGACGTTGGCACACCATGCATATAATGAAAGCTATGCTGCCACATGGATTGTGATAGGGCAGACCATTAACATGTTGAAATAATGCTTCTACTGCCTGAACTGCTCTTGAAGAGCAGGTGTCAAGATTTGTGTTGGTAATCAGCATGCTGCACAACTGCCATCAGTGATATGGCAAGCAGATGAGGAACAGGATCATGAGAGGACGAGGCAATTATTCTGTCAGTGGAGTGTCTCCATCATGGCGTAGAAGGCTTCTAATTTAATGGACGCAGACCGAGGGCCATTGGAGCCAGAGGCTCAAAGGTCTAAACATGGGGGCTGTGCATTGGGAGGGGTCTCAAAGTGGAAGGGGGGAGTTTATAACTCCTCTCATAGGTCGAATGAACGGCCACCTTATTAATTATTTGCCCAAGTTATAAAGATCCAGGCTGAGCTTTGTACTAGTTCTGAGGTTTACATGCCCATTGTAGGAGCACTACTCTATGACTAATGGGGTGCATTCCTGTGAGAAGTTATGAAGGTTTGCAGCTAGAGTTGGGTCAGTGTTTTTTGGCCATCTGCACCTGATAGAGGCATGAAAAAAGGGATGGAGGTGAAATCATTCAAGGGGCATGACTGCCATGGTCATGGTTGGTAAGGCATAATGCCTAAACTCTTCCCATTATGCCAAAGATATGTCCACTCTCAGCTCATGGAGGCAAGTTGACAATTGACTGACGGAGGGTTCTGACACAGGCTAGAATCACTCTGATGAAAGCTCATTGTTTGCATGCACAATCATGTTTGAAGGGGAGGAACACACAACTTTGGTCCTCCTGGATGTCCTTCACCTGGAGTGGATAGGCTGGGGATGCCATGTCCAGGTGTAGGCCAGGCCAAGGCTTTGCAGTGGTATACCGGCTTGGAGATGGAGGGAATCCAGTTAAAAAGCTGAATAAAGTTATCAGATCTATTCATTGACAAATACAAAGAGGCATGGAGAATGCAGGCTGTAAGCAATGCTGCCTTATTTATCACACAAATACATCTGTCGTTGATTGGCACAGGTCGAATAGGGGCAGTGGCCTGAGCAGCAAGAGGAAGTAGGGCCCCAAGAGGTCCAAGAGGGTCCCGAAGAGGGACATATGCAACAAAGACCAGTGACCTGACCACGAGTATATCGACAGCACTGCTCATATATGGAAATAAATTAAGTACAATGCCGCAGACACCTTTGCTTGTCCAGGGATGTCCAGGCAGCTCACATTTGCCAGTTTCTTCGTGAAGAACAGATGCCGCTCGAGCTTGGGAGAGGGGGGGGGGGGGGGGGTTCCCATGCTGGTGTCATTGAAGGTAACCGCCACATAGAGGTTTTTTACCAATGGGTTCATCAGAGCTCCACTGAGGATCCTGTGGCATCTCCCAACCAACAAAACAAAACACACAGGTGATGACAGATGCCCTGTTCAATTGAGCTCATCAGTATTTCCAGTTCTACATAGATGCTGAAAGCCAGGCTGCCAGAGCGGTGGGATTTACAGCGTTATCTGGTTTCCCACAAGTGCAAGGCACAATCGACTGCACACATGGTCTTGAGAGCTCCCTGGCAGCAGCCTGTGAGATTCACCAATCAAAAACGATTTCACTTGACATCCTGCTAATTTTTGATCACAGAAAGTAAATCCTATATGTATGTGCTAGGTTCCCTTGGAGCTCTCACAACTCTTACATCTTGACCTATGCTCAAGTGCCGCAGATACTTTAGGAACCGAGGCAGGTTACTGGCCAAGTTCCTTAGTCAAGGGATACTACCAGAAGACATGGCTGATGACACCCGTTCACTATCTACATAGGTGCTGCTGAAGAGAGATACAATGCTACATATTCTTCCGCCACCAGGTCCTTGATAGATGGATAAGACAATAGGTTTCCTTAAAATGTGTTTACAGTGTTTGGACTGTATACCCTCACCCTCACCCTAACCCTAACCCTGAACTCAGCACAGAGTGTGTCCAGATTATCGGTGTCTAATGCACCCTGCACAATCTAGCACCAGAAAGGGGGAATGTTTTGCTTGAGGGAGACAGAGAAGAGCGAGAAATCTCCTCCGATGAGACAGACGTCAATCAAAGGGGGTGGATTTGACAGTGGCCAGGATGTCAATGAACCACATGAAGAGGCCATTAAAGGAGTAAGGTACAGTCATCATACCCGTGACAATCTGACAGCTACAAGATTCCAGGAGGGGTAATATGCCAACATATTCTCACAATTGATTTTTTTTCCTTTGCCTTTGCTGGCTGTAGAATTCCAGTACCTTCTCTGTCAGAGAAAGCTTTTCATAGAATCACTACAATGCAGAAGGAGGCCCTTCTGCCCATTGAGTCTGCACGACCATCCAAAAAAGCACCCTACCTAGGCCTTCTCTCCCCCCCCCCCCCCCCCCCCCCCCCCCCCCCCATCCCCGTAACCCCACCTAATCTTTTGGACACTGAGGGACAACATAATATGGCAATCCACCTAACCTGCACATCTTTGAACACTAAGGGGAAATTTAGCATAGACAACCCACCTAGCCTACACATCTTTGGACTGTGGGAGGAAACGGGAGCACCCGGAGGAAACCCACGCAGACTGGGGGAGAAAGTGCAAACTCCACACAGACAGTCAGCTAAGATCACAATTGAACCCGCATCCCTGGCACTGTGATTCAGCAGTGCTAACCACTATGCCACTGAGAGATTATTAAAAATATCAGCATTCACCATCTGCCCTCATGTTGGGTTCATCTTTGGAATGTGCTAACTCACAAATAATTGTTTTGTCCTGGCAATACATGACTGCAGTAGAATCTAAACAATACGTCCTTCTCCTCTGGCCTGAGGCAACTTAAAAAAAAAATTTAAAGCACCCATTTCATTTTTTCCAATTAAGGGGCAATTTAGAGTGGCCAATCCACCTATCTGCACATCTTTGGGTTGTGGGGGTGAAACCCACGCAGACACAGGGAGAATGTGCAAACTCCACATGGACAGTGACCCAGAGCCGGGATTGAACCTGGGACCTCGGCACCGTGAGGCAGCAGGACTAACCCACTGTGCCACCCTGCTGCCCGACCTTAGGCAACTTAACATGTGATAGTATGTGGCCTCATAAAATCAGTGTGTGAATGGCAGCTTATAAATGGCTGGAACTCACATTTAGGCAGGGATGCACTCCTGCCACCATGACGCCTGCTCAATAAGGCAGGCTGACCATACATATCACGTTTTCAAGCTTAACCAGATGGATGGCTCAACAGGGTGCAGTAGCTTGAGAGCATCATATGTCCCCTTGCCGATGCTCCTCAATGCAGATTGCTGAGGTTTCATCTTGTTCATGGCCCCCAATCGCCATTCACACATAATAAAACCTGAAACATTGACATCTTGATCATTCAGTTAAGGTTTATTTGCAGTGTTCTCAATAAGCGAGCCTCACCAGGACTATTCTTTGCTGAGGTGCAACCAATCCGGTCATGCAATTGTCAGTAGCCTTTAACAGTGTCTGTCCTAGATGGCCTTTGCAATGGGGTGATTCCTTGAAAACTCCTTTTTGACATACCAGTCAAGGTAGCAATGTTCGCTGTGGTAACCCGGCAGAGGCCTTACAGAGATAGCTTTACATCAATTGTCCTTGAGATGGTACAGCACACAAGGCCATTCCTGGATCTGTCCTAAAAGCCCTGTAATGCAATGTCTTCCTACTCGATGGTGGTGTAGTGGTAATGTCACTGGCTTAGTAATCCAGAGGCCCAGGTGTTGCTCTGGGGACATGGGTTCAAGTCCGACCATGGAATCTAGTGGAATTCAATTCATAATAAACAAACATCTGGAATTGAAAGCTAGTCTCAGCAATGGTAACTCTGAAACTATCATCAGTTAAAAACCCATTCCTACCTGGCTGATAGATAGCTCCCAATACACAGCAATGCACCTGTACTTGGCTCTTAACTGCCCTCCTCTGAGGGAAAATTTGTAATGGACAGCAGATGCTGTTATATCCCATGTGAACTAAATACTTCAATACTTTTACATTTTTCTACCTTGACATCTGTAGTTGAGGTACAGGCCGCCTGCTGACTGCTATGCCCTGTTGACTAAAATGACTGGTGGATGTCTTTGAGGATCCCTGCCTGATAAGGGATCAGGTGCAGGTGCAACCTCTTCAGCCTGACCTGGAGTTGATGGGGTCACTGGCAGATGGGAGATCAGAGCAACAGGGCACCCTTAGAGTATACTGGATGGATTCCCCCAGGATGCCTGTCCGGAGCTTCTCCCAGTGAATGCCACTGGGCCCTTCCTGATTCCTTGAGGTGTGCTAGCCTTTATCAGTAGGGGGATTGAGTTTCGGAGCCACAAGGTCATGCTGCAGTTGTACATAACTCTGGTGCGGCCGCTCCTGGAGTACTGCGTGTAGTTCTGGTCACCACATTATAGGAAGGATGTGGAAGCTTTGGAAAGGGTTCAGAGGAGATTTACTAGGATGTTGCCTGGTATGGAGGGAAGGTCTTACGAGGAAAGGCTCAGGGACTTGAGGTTGTTTTCGTTAGAGAGGGGAAGGCTGAGAGGTGACTTAATAGAGACAGTCAGAGGGTTAGATAGGGTGGACAGTGAGAGTCTCTTTCCTCGGATGGTGATGACCAACACGAGGGGACATAGCTTTAAATTGAGGGGTAGTAGATATAGGACAGATGTCAGAGGCAGTTTCTTTACTCAGAGAGTAGTAGGGGTGTGGAACGCCCTGCCTGCAACAGTAGTAGACTCGCCAACTTTAAGGGCATTTAAGTGGTCACTGGATAGACATATGGATGAAAATGGAATAGTGTAGGTCAGATAGGCTTCAGATGGTTTCACAGATCGGTGCAACATCGAGGGCTGAAGGGCCCGTACTGCGCTGTAATGTTCTATGTTCTATGTTCTATTTGGAGGGAGGTCAAGGTGCCCAGCCCTCCTTTGCTCAGCCACTGCTGAAACATACCCATGGGTAGAGTGATGGTGTGCAGGTCCGAGCACAAATCCAGCAGAAACTGCTGGATTGTGCCTCCAAGGTGGCCACAATCCTGCCCATTGAGACTTGCATGCCCTCACATGCTGAAGCCATCGCCATCTTTCAGTCCAGTCTGCAGACAGCCTTAATCAACTCTGCCTGATGTCCCCCTCCCTGTCTCTGCATCTCCAAGTGACTGTTTGGGCTGGGTCCAAGGGGTCGTCATCAGATTCAGGTTCAGCAGAGGCCTGGGGCTGGATTCTCCACACCCTGATCCGAAATCACGGCCGGCGCTGGGGCAGAGAATACATTTCCACGCACGAAATCGAGACCGGCGCCTGTTTCCCGATTCTCTGAGCCCCAAAAGCGTTTGCCGTGCCGTGTATCCCCTACCTGGGGCCTTTGCTGGAGACCCGCCCCGCCATTCTCCGTCCCCGACCGGCCGAAGTCCCAACGGTGTGGATCTAATGTGGTCCTGCTGGTCGGGATACTCACGTGGCGGCTGCGGATTCAATCCGCAGCTGCCATGGTCGGGGGGTGGGCCGGTCGGGGGACAGGAGGAGCCTTATACGGCATCAGGCTAATTTGGGGCGGGCTGTCCAGGTTGGGTGCACGGCCGATTGGGGGCACTATTTGGAAGGTCCAGCTCCATGGTCTGAGTTCACCATGGAGTACGGCGTGGCCGCTGGAGGCCGCTGCCGTGGGTATGCGCGGCCTCTGACCTGGAAGTGCGAGGGCCCATATCTCCAGCTAAATCTGCGAGCTTCCCGACTGTTCACTGCTAGCCCCCTGCCGTGAAAGGCCACAGTTTTACGACGACGTGGGGACATAGTCTCAAAAACAGAGAATCCAGCCCCATGTCTCCAGCGCTCCTCCAAGTGTCAGAGACCTTGGCTGTTGCTGCCTCCACCAGCTGAGATGATCACCAGATTGCAAACCTGATCACTCCTGTGATGTCATTGATCCAAAGCCACTGCATGTATGTCTTCCGGGCTTGACCTCTGACATTGACCTCCATGGCTATATGTTCCCGCTGCATTCTGAGCTGTTCTTGGAGGATCCCTGACACTGGTTTGCCACCATCCTACCCCTGTTCCACGATGATATGCAAACCGTGATCCTGACTAATGAATCCACCACCGACTCAATTCACTTTGGACTTGAGTCAGACAAGGCTGTGTCATCACACCGATGCTCTTCTCAGTCTTCCTTGGTGCAATGCTTCATCTCACCCTCCACAAGCTCTCCACTGGAGTGGAGCTAAACTACAGAATAAACGACAATCTGTTCAACTCTGCCACCTGCAGACCCTATCCAAGGTCACCCCATCCTCTGTTATTGACTACAGTATGCAAATGATGCTTGCACCCACGCACACTCAGAGGTCAAGATCCAAGCCATCGCAACACCTGTACTGAGGCATAGAGCATGGGCCTTACACTTAACATCCGATGAGGTTCAACACCATCTTCAGTGTGCCAGCACAGCCTTCCATCACTTGAGGAATAGAGTACTTGAAGACCAAGAACTCAGACCTTGGCACCAAGCTCATGGTCCACAGAACAGTAGTGATACCCGCCCTCCTCTATGGCTCAGAAACATGGTCTATGTATAGCACGCACCTCAAAACCCTGGGGAAGTATTAGAGCTGCCTCCACAAGGTCCTGCAGATCCATTGGCAGGCTTGGCACACCAACAGCAGTGTTCTCACACAGGCCAACAACCCCAGCATCGAGGCACTGACCACGCTCCCAGATGCCGAGTTGGCACAGACAGCTTACTGGGACACTGCCAGGATGTCAGGCTGGCACTGTAAAGGTGCATGCTGCATTCTTTGCATGATGAGGATCAGGTCCTTCGGTGCCCTGCGCAGGTGCGGGGATGGGCAGAGGATCCCCTTATGAGTGAGTTGGGGCTTGGGGGTTTCAGGGCTTGTGCTGGGGGCCAAAAATGATGTCCCAATCTCTCCCTGTACTGAGGAGCTCCAGCGAGCAGAACTCGGGAGAAAACGTGACTGTGCGGTCTCGGCAGTGCGGTGCCCGCTGAAGCCCCTTATCTACCTGAATGGTGGTTCTCAGCGCTCTGAGTGCCAGGAAACACCCGGGTAATCACGTACCCTATGGGAGACTGTTCCCATTCTGGTAGATTGTGCCCCTCGAGTTTCATTGCCGAGATCAATCCAAAGCCAAGTATTGACAGTAAAAGGTGCGCATGGCAACCCGTAGACCCCACCCACTCACTCCCCCAACCACCATCTGACAGAGACTGTAGGTTTCGCATTGGACTCCTCAGCCACCTGAGAACTCATATTTAGTGAGGAAGCAAATCATCCTTGACTCCAATGGACTGCCCAATAGATAGAGAGATAGGGACCCCTGGCTCCCTCCAGTTAAACAACATCTCTTTCCACCTCCTCAACCAAGGCCTTCAATGCAATGACTGAAAGCTTTGCAGCCCTCTCACTCCAATGTTCTGTCAATCTCCACTGTTTCCCATGTTAGAGTCACTTCCTGCTCCAGCCACAATGCACCACCATTTTGCAGAAGGGCAGGCAAACTTCAAATGGTGCAGGGGAGCTTTAAGAGGTGCTAGCCAATCACAATATTAACCCTTCACTAATACATCCATTCAGTCAATAGCATGGTTAGCATTGGCTAGATGCTGAAACGATTGATATGAGCAGGCAGCACAAAGCCTGCATTTTAATCGCGAGGTGCAAGTTAACCATGTATCAGAATTGGCACATCTCTTTTCAGAAGCTATTGAACTTAGCACTCTGTCTCTCTTTTATGATTGTAACATCTCAGATGGTTGTGTTATGCAGTTATTCACAATCTAGTTCCCAGTGAAGCGGTCTACAGGAGAATTGTCAATTCTTCAGCCTCACTTGGTTACCTAAATCAAGTGAAAATATCCAAACAGAGAATTTGTCATGTAGCGAAGCAGCCAAATATGCTTACTTGAGTTCAGAGCTTTCATTCCATTCAAGCGTGTAGCAGATCTATCACGACCCTATACCACTTTGCTCTTTGTGGCATTTCACTCTGTGACGGTAAACAAATAACGGTGATCCTAAAGCCCAGATCTTAGCTCCCAACAGCAGTCTTGTGCGTGGGGCTAAGGAAGAAATGAAACCTTCTGAGCAATGCAATGGGGCGTGAGATACCTCAACTAGGTACCCAATGGAATGATGGTGTTCAGCAGTCAGGCAGGTTCTTAGGGCAGGCGTATGGAGAAGCCATCATCAGGAGAAAGGGACAGATGTCTGGGACAGAGCAGGTTATTCCTGCTGCACCGGGAAAAAAATAATAAGATACCTGATGCACTATCAATTACGACGAGACAAGAGTAGAAGTAATCGAGGCTTTATTACACAGAGATGTGTGGCCTCCTACAGCAGCTGGCAAAATGGCTGCTGTTCGGAGAGCACACACATTTATACTCCACCTACTGGGCGGAGCCAGTAGGCAGGGATCTACCCCGGTACCTGTAGTACAGGGGCCTTACCGTAAAACCCATATATACAATATAATACAACAGTGGTGACTACCACATTCACCCCCTGTTAAAAATGAGTCCAGCGGGGATGGTGGAAAACTCTATACATACAGATTGGCTTTAAAATTACAGAGAAGGTTCAAATTTAGACGATCGGGCGCCTTGATCTGTCGTTGAGAGCGACGCAGTGCTGGTGGCGACTGAGGCGTCAGCTTGGTCTTTGGTAACTCTGGGAGTGTGTTGAAGTCCTCTTCATCCCCGGGTGGCAGCAAGGGGAGGACGGATTGTCCTGGAGCGGGGGCTGCAGTGGGGTGCGCCAGGGGAAGGGAGGGTGGCGCCGGGGCAGGAGGGGGGGGGGGTTGTAGGGACCCAGCTGGTGCCAGGTCCCTGAGGGAGACTGTCTTGGCGGCCTTCGGGGTACGCTACGTAAGCTTACTGCGGGTTTGTGTGGAGTAGCTGTACCCTCTCAACTAACGGGTCTGCCTTGTGGAGCCACACATGTTTACGGAGGAGAACAGGTCCTGGAGCTGCCAGCCATGTTGGGAGCGAAACCCCGGAGATGGACTTCCTGGGGAAGGCAAAGAGACGTTCATGGGGGGTTTCGTTAGTCGTGGTGCACAGGAGCGACCGAATGGAGTGAAGTGCGTCGGGGAGAACCGCCTGCCAGCGGGAGGCCGGGAGATTTCTGGACCGTAGGGCCAGCTGGACGGCCCTCCAGACGGTCCCATTCTCCCACTCCACCTGCCCGTTTCCCCTGGGGTTGTAGCTGGTCGTCCTGCTCGAGGCAATGCCCCTGTTGAGCAGGTACTGGCGCAGCTCATCGCTCATAAATAAGGATCCCCGGTCGCTGTGGACGTAGGTGGAGAAACTGAACAGAGCGAAGATGGTGTTAAGGGCTTTGATGACGGTGGCAGACGTCATATCGGGGCATGGGACAGCGAAGAGGAATCGGGAATACTCGACGACCACACTAAGAAAGTACATGTTGCGGTCGGTGGAAGGGAGGGGCCCTTTGAAGTCCACGCTGAGGTGATCAAAGGGGCAGCCAGTAGAAATGCGGTTTACACTCCGCGCAGACCTGGCAGTCTCTGGAGATAGCCCTGACTTCCTCGATGGAGTAGGGCAGATTGCGGGTCTTAATTAAATGGTAAAAGTGGGTGACTCCTGGATGACAGAGATTGTTGTGCAGGGTCCGGAGTCGGTCCATTTGTGCGCTGGCACATGTACCTCAGGACAGGGCATCGGGGGTTTGTTGAGCTTACCAGGGTGATACAAAATCTCGTACTTGTAGGTAGAGGGCTCGATCATCCACCTCAAGATCTTATCATTTTTGATCTTGCCCCACTGTGTGTTGTTAAACATGAAGACAACCGACCGTTGGTCAGTGAGGAGAGTGAATCTCCTGCCGGCCAGGTAATGCCTCCAATGCCGCACAGCTTCTACGATGGCTTAGGCCTCCTTTCCGGCAGAGGAGTGCCGAATTTCGGAGGCATGGAGGGTGCGGGAAAAGAATGCCACGGGCCTGCTTGCCTGGTTGAGGTTGGCGGCCAGAGCGACGTCTGATGCATCGCTCTCGACTTGGAAGGGGAGCGTCTCATCGACCACGTGCATCGCGGCCTTGGCGATGTCAGCCTTGATACGGTTGAAGGCCTGGTGAGCCTCAGCAGTCAGTGGGAAAGCGGTGGATTGAATGAGTGGGTGGGCCTTGTCCGCATAGTTTGGGACCCACTGGTCGTAATACGAAACAAAACCCAGGCATCGTTTGAGGGCCTTGGGCAGTGGGGGAGGAGGAGTTCCATGAGGGGTGCATATGGTCAGGGTCGGGCCCGAGAACTCCGTTTTGAACCACAAAGCCGAGGATGGCTAATTGGTTCGTGCTGAACATACATTTCTCCTTGTTGTAAGTTAGGGTGAGGAGAGTGGCGGTGTGGAGAAATTTGGAAAGGTTAGCATCATGGTCCTGCTGTTCGTGGCCGCAGATGGTGATGTTGTCCAGGTACGGGAAAGTGGCCCGCAGTCCGTACCGGTCAACCATTCGGTCCATCTCCCGTTAGAAGACCGAGACCCCATTAGTGACGCCAAAGGGAACCCGAAGGAAATGGTAAACGCGGCCGTCTACTTCAAACACAGTGTATGGGCGGTCTGCCTTACGGATGGGGAGCTGGTGGTAGGCAGATTTCAGGCCCACTGTTGAGAAGACCCGGTACTGTGCAGTCCGATTGACCATATCAGATATGCGTGGGAGGGGGTACACGTCGAGCTGCATGTACCGGTTGATGGTCTGGCTGTAGTCAACGACCATCCTGTTTTTCTCCCCAGTTTTCACCATCACCACTTGGGTTCTCCAGGGGCTGTTGCTGGCCTCGATGATACCTTCCCGCAGCAGCCGCTGGACCTCAGACCTGATGAAGGTCCTGTCCTGGGCACTGTAACGTCTGTTCCTGGTGGCGATGGGTTTGCAATCCGGGCTTAGGTTTGCAAAAAGGGAAGGCGAGTCGACCTTAAGGGTCGCGACGCCGCAAATAGTAAGGTATGGTAGGGGCCCGCCGAATTTCAGGGTTAGGCTCTGGAGGTTGCACAGGAAGTCCAGGCCGAGTAGCAAGGCAGCATAGAGATTGGGGAGGACGTAGAGCCAGAAGCTGCTGAACTCTACGCCCTGAACGGCAAGGCTAGCGATGCAGTACCACCAGATCGCCACGGAGTGGGATCCGGAGGCCAGGGAGATTCTCTGGTTAGCGGGGTGTACCGCGAGGGAGCAGCACCTTACCGTATTGGGTTGGATGAAGCTCTCAGTGCTCCCGGAGTCCAGAAGGCAGGATATCTCATGCTCGTCGACCTTCACCTTTGTCGAAGCGGTCACGAGGTTATGCGGTCGAGACTGGTCGATCGTGACCGAGGCGAGACGCAGCTGGTCGTCGGCGGTTGCAGGCGATGAGCAGCCCGATCAGGTGCCTGACGGGCAGAGGTCCTAAGGTGGGTAAGATAGCGGCACCCATGGGCCGCACGTGTTGTGAGTGGAGCAAGATGGCGGCACCCACGGGCAGCACGTGGTCTGAGGAGAGGAAGATGGCGGCGCCCACTGGCCGCACATGGGGGGATGCAGGAACAATAGCGGTGATTGAGCGGGCCTGGCACACTGCAGTGAAATGTCCCTTCTTGCCACAGGCCCTCCAGAGCGCGCTTCACCCTGGGCAGCGCTCACGGGGGTGTTTTGTCTGTCCGCAGAAGTAGCATTTGGGTCCCCCGGGGTTGGTTGGCTGCCACGCAGCGCAGGCGTGGGATTGACTGAGGGCGGTCGCTGATGGGGTCCACGATGGGGTGGCCGCCGGTGGGGTCCACGATGCACAGTGTGGGTGGGCTATGCGGTCGGGGGCATTAGCCTGTAGGTTGCGTGAGGCGACCCTAAGCAAAAGCGCTAGTTTCTTGGTCACCGCGAGGTCAAACGTGGCCCCTTCTAAGAGGCGCTGGCGGATGTAGTAGGACCCTATGCCCGTAACGAACGCGTCTCTCATTAGCAGGTTCGAATGTTCAGTGGCCGAAACGGCCTGGCAGTCACAGTGTCTCACCAGGGTGAGCAGGGCACGGCAGAAATCTGCCATAGACTCACCGGGAAGTTGGTGCCGCGTGGACAGGAGGTGCCTGGCATAGATCTTGTTGGTCCGCTGAGTGTAATTCTCCTTCAGTAGCGCCATGGCCTCTGCATAGGTTGCCGCATCCTGAACGAGGGGATAAACGTTGGAGCTCATCCGCGTGTACAGAATCTGGAGCTTCTGTGCTTCTGGGATTGGGTCTGGCGCAGACCCGATGTACGCTTCAAAGCAAGCTAGCCCATGTTCGAAGTCTTTTTTGGCGTTGTCTGCTTGAGGATGCAGCTGCAGGTGATCCGGCTTGATGCAGAGGTCCATCTCTGAAAAATCTCTGTGTAATAAATTGATGCACTATCAATTACGACAAGACGAGAGTAGAATGTAATCGAGGCTTTATTACACAGAGATGTGTGGCCTCCTACAGCAGCTGGCAAAATAGCTGCTGTTCGGAGAGCACACACATTTATACTCCGCCTACTGGGCAGAGCCAGCAGGCAGAGACCTACCCCCCGTACCTGTAGTACAGGGGCCTTACCGTAACACCAGTATATACAATATAATACAACAGTGGTGACTACTACAATACCCGGCCTTTCTGATCCCAGATCTGTTTGCACCAGGTTGATCTGGTGGGCAAGTCATGGCATTTTTGGTGTGCAGGCCTTGGGTTAAAATTGCAGTCAGGCCTCAAATATATTCACATATGTCTACACATGCACTCGGACAATCAGCTGTGGAGGTCGGTGCATAACGACACCAATTTTAATCCTATCCACTTGTGAGAAACAAATCAGGTTAGCAGTGATCAATTGTCATATTAATTGCTTGGAATTCCTGGGAACTAACGAGTTCCAATTTTTACCTGCTCAACTGAGCAGGTGCAAAGAATGGTCATCCAAAGCCCAAGGGTCCATTTTATAAATTAGTGCAACATTTACGAGTGGGCCTGCCAGGCCACTTAGCGTGGAGAAAATTAACACAATAAGAGACTCCAATGGGAATGTACATTTTTTACTTTGCTTCTGGGATCAATAGGAGCAGGTGTATTCCTCCAAACCCACAAGTAAAGTTTAGGCCTTCCCTGTTGTGATCTTTCTCCCCCTGCACCTCCCCCACAAACCTGCCCCACTCCAAGATATCTCTTGAAAATAAACTTACGGACCACAAAATATCTTTCACAAGCTACACTTCTTTAATAGTACCGTGTTGGTTTCTGATTTGTTTTTGTGGTGGTCAAAACTGCTGACTGAAATAGAAACCAAAAGATACAGATAAAGAACTGATGAAAGTAGTAAATATATGAAGTAATTTCAAAAGCTAGCTGTGTTATGACGAGTTTGTGCCCCTGAGTTATGGCAATGAAGTGATTTTCCCTGTAACAACTTCGAGCTAAAAGATTAGATTGGATGGCATCATTTGATTTATCCAATTAAATAGAGCCATAGTTCCAACTGTTTAGATATAAGAATCAAATAATCATAGAATCATAGAATACAGCACAGAAGAAGGCCCATTATTTCTGTGCTGACTTTCTGAAATAGCATTTCACCTGGAACTACTCATTGCCTTCACTGCATAGTCCTGCACGTTCTTCCTTTTCAGATAATAACCCAATTCCCTCGAGTGTCTCAATTGAACCTGTCTATACCTCACTCTTAGGCAGTGCATTCTAGATCCTAACCAATCGCTTTGTGAAGGAGATTTTCCTCATGTTGCCATTGCTTCTCTTATCAACTACCTTAAATCAGTGACCTCTGTTCTTGATCTTCCGTCAATGGCAAGAGTTTGTCCCCATCAGTCTGTTCCGGCCCCTCTTGATTTTGAATACGTCAATCAAATCTCCTCACAACTTCTCAAAGGACAATAGTTACAACTCCTCTAATATTTCTATGTCACTGAAGTTCCTCATCCATGGACCATTCTCATGAATCTTTTCTGCACTCCCTCAAATGCTTTCACATCCTCCTTAAAGTGTGGTGCCCAGAATTGGATGCAGTTCTTCCGTTGAGGCCGAACCAGTGTTTTGCACAGATTTAACATTACTTCCTTCCTTTTGTACCACATGTCCCTATTACTAAAGCCCACAATGCTGCATGCTCTCTTAACTGCTCTCTCAACCTGCCCTGCCATCTTCAAAGATTTAGGCACGTAAACACCCAGGTCCCTTTGCTCCTGCACCCCCTTCAGAACTGTACACTTTATTTTGTATTAGGTAAGATTTAACTAAATGGGAACAAGGTCCCATAGCGAGCGCATTTGGCCGCGTGCTTCCCGGCGCTTGCAGCGCTGAGAAATACAATGCTATAAAACGGCACTCACATTAGATAGGGGGGGCCTCAGCGGGGAATCCGCGGCCAAGGCCACACATCACCCGGTTTTGTGCACTGAAGTGCTCCTCAATGTAGCAAGAGATCAGGACGCCATGTTTAAATGGTGTGCCGATCTCTGGAGCTCCCAAAGCAACCCCTGTCTCCCTCAAGCCACAACACACTATGGTGCGGGGGCTTCCCGCCCCTTCCAAACACCATCGCAGGGCACTCGTGGCCACAACGCCACAGCACAATAAATGCCAGTGTGGCACCTTGGCAGTGCCAACCTGGCACCATGACAGTGCCAGGCTGACACCCAGGTGGCACTTCCCAGGAGCCAGGCTGGCAGTGCTAGGCTGGCAGTGGTACCTGGATGGCACCAGCAATGCCAAGGTACTACCCTGCCCAAAGGGAATGCACCTGGGGGCCTCCAATTTCCTGGGAGACCCTCACTTGTGCCGTTCCATCTGGTCCCCATTTGTGGAGACCAATACTGAACAGCACTCATCTGAGGTCTCCGAGGCAAAAGAGATCCCACACCTCGGATACCTTGGGAATCTGCACTTTAAAGTGCAACTAGCTATCTCGCTTTAATATGCATATTTGCTAAGAAGTGATCCCGGCCACAGTGGGCAGGATTTACATTGCAACATCTCGGGAGATCTCGTTAGATCTCACAACGTGTTGCGAACTGGGTAGATCTCGCGTGATGACTTCTGTCGGCCGTGCTGCACTGTGGAGCACTGCTTTTCGGGCACAGCATGGGCATAAAATCGCAACCATTGTCGTTCCCCTTCTGCTTACCAAAATGAAGCACTTCATACTTCTCGACATTAAAGTACATCTGCCAGTGGTTTGAATTTCTAAACTGTCCTCCTCACAGTTCACAATACCTCCAAGTTTTGTATCATCTGAAAATTTTGAAATTTTGCCCTGTAAACCAGACTCTAGGTCAGCAATGTACATATAAGAGAGCAGGGGTCCTAACACAGAATCCTTTGAAACCTTCCTCCAGTTGGATAAACAACCGTTAACCTGTTTCCTGTCACATAAAATGTTCACAGGAAAGAAAAGGGTATTCTGCCTAACAAATCTCATTTCTTCCAGATCCTAAGTCTTCTACATTAGTACTATCTCTCATAACCTATACAAAATTTAATAGAGGACAAATCAGTATTATATTAAAGTGAAAGCATATATATTTAAATTACAGATAATAAAGAATGAGAGTCAAGGAATCTACAGAGAAACAGGAGTAGGCTATTCAGCCCATGATCCTATTCTAAGCAAATCAGGCATTTCAATACCTAATTCCTTAATTTAGTGTAATTTGTCCCTAATCTTTTATTTTGCAACAGTGTCAGTATATGGGCTTCAATACTAACTCCTGCTCACAGTTGGGAGAAGGCCGATGGGTTAAAGAATTAGATACGTTGAATGCATCCCCAAGACACTGTACAAGGGGAGAGGTAGGACACTAGATTAACGTATCTAATGGATATTCAATTGGGAGCCCAATTGAAAATTTACTGCTGCTGCACAGGTTCCCCAGGGGATGGGTAACTTTGAAGCGAAGGGGAATTGAGAGATGCAGGTTTCACAGGCTAAGTGTTTTCTCAACATTCATTGTGGGCGAGAAGATGCAAGAGTGGTCCCCAAAGCACCCTCAAGAAAGTCTTGGCTCCCCCAGCCTAAATCATCAGCTTCCCAAGCCCTCTCAATTGCCAAACTCACTCTCCCATATTGATCACAGCATCACATACCACCACCAGCCAACCAAGGCTTCTCTCACCCCTCCCAGTCACACCCTTGCTCCTTGCTCATCCTCCCAATCATGGCCTCTCCCACCCCTACCAATTATGACCTCGCTCACCCTCTCCATTGCAGTCTAATTACGTTTCCCAATGTCAGCCTTTATCTCTCCTGATCACCACTACTGTCCCTCCTTTTGTTTCTGTCACCCATTCCCGACCCCTTCCCCCACCCAATGTTCGCACTCCCCTTCATGGTTCCACGTTCCACACACTATCCCCAAGGGTCGCCGTCTGCTGCAGGTGTTATCCCCTGCCTGCCGGCCTGGGTGTCCTTTTGGCCAAAAATAATTGTTCATCAATCATTTGGACACTGTCCTCCACATCCTCCCTTTCATCCATAAATATTGGTTTCATGATTTCAGTTGTCAAATTTTGTTAGCTTTCTTATGTATTTGAGAAAGTTATTTTTACAATATGATCACAATCTTTGTCAGGAGTGCCAAATGGAGAAAATGTTAGCCTGTTTGCTTGATACTTTTGTACATCTTCTCTCAGCAAGTATTGGGAAAATCACATGATTGTTCTTGCTGCCATACTGTTGAGGAACCAGATGTGGGGGAAGAAATAGTTGCAAAGGTACAGGAAAATAACAAAATCACACCAGATGAAATAGCTTTCACATTCTGTTGCGATTTGCAGTGAGGATTTTGCGGTATCACTATTGAATGCATTTAGATGGTGAAATGAGGTTGTCTCAAATATCCAGAGAACAACTTGGACAAGCCAAAACTTAGTAGAGCACTCACGATTGTCATAATGTAAGAAAGACCTGTAATAAAGGGCTGAAGTTACCAGCACTTCAACTTAAAAAACCTTAACAGCCATGTAAGGAATTGTCATTGTAAACATTGTTACACATCATTGGACTGAAACTAAGCTGAAGTTTCCATAGGTACAGAGCAATGTTTTATATGGTTTTACTATCTCAGTATCTGGGCGAGCATGCCTTTCACTGTTTGAAGATCCGTATATCTCTGACAATTGTTATAACCACAGTAACTTGTCAGTTTAAACAGAAAATAAACATATTAGTACTCATCATATCAAGATTGCTTAAACAAGCTTATTATATTCAAGAATAAAGGACATGAATTGTGTTTCAATTGACCTAATTATTATGAATATTTGATAAGTGATAATTCATTGCATGAAAAAGATTGTATTTGCAGTGCTTTGCGCAAAATGGTGTTTTATAAACTTTAGTACATCTGAATAAATTATATAAAACATTTACTATTAATAAGGAAAGGGATGGATGCCACAAAATGCTATTATATACAGGACAATGTATATGTATGTGTGTATATAAAATAAAGGTCACGGTTTGGTTTCCATTCTGTGCTCAATTAGTTGGCCTCCGCCTGAGGCAGTAGTTGGAGCTCTGCAATTCATCCCTGCCCCCTGGAGTAGGGTTTGGGAAAAACGGACAGTGCTGTGGCTCCTACCCATGAACAAGTAAACCCGGCTGGAATATATAGGGAGGACAGTGTCTAGCTCTGTTGAGTTATCACCACACGAGAATAGCTTACTTTCATTCAACAAAAGGAGTTCGGAAAGCAATCGCATTGTTGTCTCTTTTGACTGAAGATAAACATTCTGTAATTAAAGTGCATAAACTCTCTCATGACATATAATTTGGAGAACAATGGATGAAAGGCATGCAGTGATATGTAAACATTGCTAAAATTCTCATTAGGACATCTGTGCCTTCTGTGAACAGTAATACTTATTTTGCTGTGTTGTACAAAGCCATAATTCCTAAATATACAACAACACCATATTGTGGACACTAGCCTTAGAATGAACTAAATGAGCTCATTTGGAGCTGGTAATGCGAGTCAAGTCCTTTAGAGCTATGTCCCCTTAATACATGTTGTAACCAAGTTAAAAAGCATTGTAATGTTCCTAATTTTATTATAAACTCCTCTCATAATGAGTAAAAACAGATCTTGACTGGGGCTCTTGCTGCATTTTTCAATACTTAGGTTCTGACCATAATTTTAATGTTTTCCCAACTTGAATATTTATTATTATATATATGAGAGAGAGAGAGTACATTTAATTGAAATCGTGAATTTGTTTTGCTCTTTAGAGAGCTTAATTTCTGAATATCTGTCCGTCTATGAAATCCTAGCCAGTTTATTTCTTTGTGTTGCTTATGGCAAGACAGCTGCGGGTTTATTTGCTGGCTTCAAGAGCAGAAAAGGTCAATTTCAATCATGTTTGTAATAGTTCATTTTAGACAACTATGTGCTGCTCTGCTTACAAAACACATTACAGCGAAATATGCAATTACTGCAACTCAGTTTCCTGCTGCAGAAACATTGCAGCATTATAGCATTACAAAAATAGAATGACATGCATAATGAAAGATTCCAAGATTCACCCAAGGCATTTATTCTCTTCACCTAAATGTTCTCAGTGGTAGCAGAGTATCCATTAAGCGCTACTATGAATTATGGTTACCTAGCAACAGTAGGGAGCTTGTAACAGCAGCCAAGAATGAAATGGATGAATGATAAAATGAATTTTCTCTGTGCATTAGGCTGTTGAAACTGTCTTTTCTTGTGGAACATAAACTACATTTATTTGTCTCATGCATTTTTTATTAGAAAATTATTTGAGTTCCAGGGGCTCGAATCGTTTTGCTACAGGAGATATTTGATTTTAATGTGTTTTACTAAAACGAGTAATAAAAAGGGAAAGTAATGGAAAAACTGAAAGCACTGAACCATTTTCTGTAGTTTTTTCAACAAGAAATGAAAAACACAAATTATACATTTCATGTTTCCTGACTACCTGAATGAAGGTATTGAAACAATTCACACATGAATAGATCTCTTGCTGGTTGGGATATTTAAATTTAATTTTAATAAAGAAACTTGTAATACATGAAACAATAGGGACTCAAAACAACCTTCGATTGAGAAATAGATAATTTAGAGCAAAAGGCAGTTTCAGTGATATTTTATATAGATTTGCTGCTTAATAATTGCATAATGAAATGTAACAAATTTCTGTGCAAGTAAAGACGGTATTACAGTCATTCTGCAGTTCAGCCCGGGTATGCATTTTTATACAACTCCCCTGATTGTGGAGCCTGTGTTTTTAAAAGCAATTAAAATAACATGTTGTGCATAATTCTCATTTTCTGAAGCAAAATGTATTAAGAAATGATTGCTAAATTATTATAAGTTTATGGCTGCACACTAGACAAGCAGAACAATTTATGCAAGGTTTTGTAATTCACAAACTCAATTAATATTTGAATTCAAGGAGTTTGTACCTACACCCAGAGGGTGTGGTAATTTGCACTGTAAAACAATTAATTTGTTTCTCTGTTGTTTTGTGAAAAAGATTAATTCTCTAATTATGGTGAGAAAAATAAACATTTTGTTCAAATCTTTTTCCTCTTGAGGTGAATCAAGAATATTTTGTTGACTAAATACCAAAAAGATAAATCATTTTGGTTATTTTAAACATGGAAGTACTAACTGCATTGATACTTTGAAATCTTACCATTTCTTAACTTAAGTAAAATTATTTCCAATTGCCAGCTCAAGACACACATTTTATTGATATCCTCACACAGCATCACCCCACCAGATAGTTATGCACTCGTTTTTCAGGGTTATGAGTATTAATGAGGCTTGACTTTGGCATCTCCCTTGTCTTCTCAACTACAATGGTTTTGATCACTGCATAGGTCTTCCCCGATCACTTGCAGCCCTTGCTGCTCACTTTCTCTAGCTGCTTCCAAACTCATTTCCTTTGACCATCATCCTAGAAAAAGCTCTCACCAAGTTGCTTACAACTTAAACAAAACATATGAACAAGGAGCAGAAATAGGCCATTTGGCCCGTGAGTCTTCTCCGCCATTCAATAAGATCATAGCTGACCAGATAGTATACTCAGATGTGCATCCCACCTATTTCCAGTAACCTATCACCCCTTTGCACCAAGACTCTATCCACCTTGGCCTTAAAAAGATTCAAAGACTCTGCTCCACTGCCTTTTCAGGAAGAAAGCTTCAAACAGTCACGACCCGCTGAGTGGAAAGAAACATGACTTCCATCTCCATTTTAAATGGGTGACCCCTTATTTTAAAACAGTGATCCTGAGTTCTAGATTCTCCCACAAGAGGAAACATCCTATCCACATCCACCTGTCAGGACCCCTCAGGATCTTATGTTGCAATCAAGTTGCCTCTTATTCTTCTAAACTCCAGCAGTTATAAACCTAGCCTGTCCAACCTTACTTGATAAGCAACCCACCTATTCTACTCTGATTAGTAAGTTTGCGGACGACACAAAGGTTGGTGGAATTGCGGATAGCGATGAAGACTGTCAGAGGATACAGTAGGATTTAGATTGTTGGAGACTTGGGTGGCGAGATGGCAGATGGAGTTTAATCTGGACAAATGTGAGGTAATGCATTTTGGAAGGTCTAATGCAGGTAGGGAATATACAGTGAATGGTAAAACCCTCAAGAGTATTGTCAGTCAGAGAGATCTTGGTGTACAGGTCCACAGGTCACTGAAAGGGGCAACACAGGTGGAGAAGTTAGTCAAGAAGGCATACGGCATGCTTGCCTTCATTGGCCGGGGCATTGAGTATAAAAATTGGCAAGTCGTATTACAGCTGTATAGGACCTTAGTTAGGCCACACTTGGACTATAGCAGGGGTGGGCAAACTTTTCCGTGCAAGGGCCACATTCAGAAATTCACAATTCACAAAGGGCCGCATAGTATATTAAGTAAAATAATTACTTCACCCGGTTATGATTCTGGGCGCCTCATATAGAACATAGAACAGCACAGAACAGGCCCTTCGGCCCTCGACGTTGTGCCGAGCAATGATCACCCTACTCAAGTCAACGTATCCACCCTATACCAGTAAGTAACCCAACAGCCCCCCCGCATTAACCTTAAAAAAAAATTTAAAAAAAAAAAAAAAAAAAATTTTTTTTTAAAAATTTTTTTTTTTTTTTTTAATGACTTGGTGGGCCACAGAAATACCTTTGGCGGGCCGCATGCGGCCCGCGGGCCGTAGTTTGCCCACCCCTGGACTATAGTGTTTAATTCTGGTTGCCACACTACCAGAAGGATGTGGAGGCTTTAGAGAGGGTGCAGAAGAGATTTACCAGGATGTTGCCTGAGATGGAGGGTATTAGCTATGAGGAGAGGTTGAATAAACTTGGTTTATTCTCACTGGAATGAAGGACGTTGAGGGGCGACCTGATAGAGGTCGGTCAACAAAATTATGAGGGGCATAGACAGAGTGGATAGTTAGAGACTTTTTCCCAGGGTAGAGGGATCAATTACTAGGGGACATAGGTTGAAGGTGCGAGGGGCAAGGTTTAGTGGAGATGTATGAGGCAGGTTATTTACACAGAGGGTAGTGGGTGCCTGGAACTCGCTACCGGAGGAGGTGGTGGAATCAGGGACGATAGTGAAGTTTAAGGGGCATCTTGACAAATACATGAATAGGATGGGAATAGAGGGATTCGGACCCTGGAAGTGTAGACGATTTTAGTTTAGACGGGCAGCATGGTCGGCACAGGCTTGGAGGGCCGAAGGGCCTGTTCCTGTGCTGTACTTTTCTTTTTTCTTTGTTCTCGGTGTTAGTCTGGTAAACATCTCTGAACTGCTTCCAATGCATTTACATCCTTCCTTGAACAAGGTGACCAATGCTGTACATTCTTTATTTCAAACTGCCTGGTTTTTGGTTCCCTGGTCCCAGTTTCTTTATCTGCAGCTGTCTATTTGCTCAAGTGTCTATTCCCTCACCTCCCCCTTTAACACCCTAATCCCCAGCACAATCTTTATTCTCTCCCATCCTGGTCACTGACCCTGGAATGGGTCCCATTGCTGTTCCTTCAGATCCATGCATGCAGACGTGGGATGTCTATGGCACCACTAGTTTAGTCATCCATTACTGGATCTGACTGAACTGCATGAAATGTTATTGTCCCTCACTTCCTCTGTCAAAACCATCCACAACCCAGTAACATCAAGGAGAGCAAAGATACTAGAGGACAGAAGCAAAATACTGTGAATTGTCGGAATCTGAAATAAAGACAGAAAATGTTGGAAATATTCAGTCGGTCAGTAGCATTTGTGAAGAGGGAAATTGATTCTGATCACATTCGCTCTTTGAACACCTGAACTGTTAATGAAGCTCATGAAAGTTCAAAGAAAAGTGCCTCACCTTTTGATTGGGCACTTTGCAACCTTCAACCTCAACACTGAGTTCAACAATTTAACCTCATATTCACCAATTCCATTTTTTTTAGACAATTTCTGTGGGCAATGATCCTGCCATTGATCTTTACACTTCCCTCAGACCCATCTTTTCCTTCTTTACTTGTTTCATTATCATCTTCTTTGCCTGGCATCATTACTCCTTTTGTCATTTAATCTCTTCTGCTTTCCAGCTTTTTGTTCTTTCTCCACCTCCCCTCTTTCCCAGCCTCTGCACTTACTTAGATCCTGGAACAGCTCCAACTGTTTCGAGTTCTGATAAAAGGTCGTAAACCTGAAATATTGGGATGAATTTTCCCAACCCGACGACAATGTGCATGGAGGAGGGGGTGCCAGGAAAATATTGGGGAGCCATGTTGGGATGGCTGCCCAACACATTATCAATGCTGGGGAATTTTCCCGTGGGTGGACTGGAAGTAGAATCGGCTGCCCACACCCATGGAAGTGGGCTACTAATTAAGATTTTTAAAATCCTGAAGCAGGAGTGATTTTTAGAGGTTGCCAGCATTTTACCCCTCCTACCCGAGTCAGGTGGAGGCCACAAACTCAATGGAGGCGGCCTCCCTGAGGCAAGGTGGGTTTCATCAGAGCCGGTGCTCCATCCCCTAAAGAGGGAACCACACGTAACACATACAGTCAAAACTATTCATGCAGAGGATTTTCTCCCCAATGCGAAGGTATTTAAGGACTTAGCACTCATGGGTTTTATTTTAGATCCAATCCTTCAAGGGTGCTTCCATATTGAGGCACCCTCATAGTTCCCAACCTGTCTCACGGCAGTGTCTCCCCAGTGAGATAACCAAAACTTCAGAGTTACTGGTGCTCGAAGTGGTTGGCAATATTGGGTGCCTCGGATGATGAGTCCATTTGGCAGCCGGCTCTGGGAAGATTTCTGAGCAGTCTCACTGCTGATAAATGCAAGCTTGAGATCCACAATGTTTCAGAGGCCATTGGAGCAATTACAAAGCCTGGAAGAGTATTTGTCCTTCAATTGCTACCTCTTGAATTACTCACATGTCCTTAAATTATACCCACATTTCATTTTCTGTACCCATCGTCAATAGGGGATTTTCTGTGCCTCTGTGGCATGTTTCTCAGCGGCATGAGTGGCCCGCCGTTGGTCGGTGGCGGGATCTTCTGGTCCTGCCACTGGCCATAGAATTTGCCATTGAATCCACCCCCTGCCGCCGGAAAGCCCGCTTCAGCGGTTCATTGTTGGTGGGACCGGAAGATTTCACGGGCGAGAGATGCCCCCCCCACCATCTTCCTGGCGTGTGCCTAAATCTGCATCTACAGTTGTGACCTGACAACAATTCTGATGAGATTTGAAGCAGTCATTTTGGATTTACACCAGTATGTGAAAATAAGTCTCCTTGAATTTCCTTTGATTGGAATTTCTACTCTGCCTGCCAATCTTAAAATGTCTGCAGCATAGCAGACTGTTATGAGAGGTGATATAAAATTATATAATTTTCTATTGAGAAGAGTTGCTGTTTATTAAAAAACACAATTAAGTTTCCTTCTGCAGAAGTAATTAATGTTTGATAAAAGTAAATGAGTAAGCTGATTCATTTTGTGCAGCTGTAATACTGTTTCACATTCACTTTTAAACTGAATTGACTGACTGTGACCGGGTTTTTAATATGCATTATATGTTTCTTTCTCATGACCTTTCTTAAATTCTAAATGCAATTAAATTTATTGATCAGCAGTAAACCACATCATTAAAAGCACAATAACTACCATACAAAAAGTTTCAAACTATTCCAATAACAGTTTCAATGCCACTTGCTAATAATACACATTTTGGCAAGCTGACAATAAACTGGAATATAAAGGGTAAATTTGAAGCTTTCTGTCACTCGCCCTGCTGGTAGCACAAATCCCCCCAACACAGCATACTAAAAACTAAATAGTATTGTTCAAATAAAATTATGAATAATTTGATGCAATAACTTGACAAAGTAATTGGGCAATTCATAAACAGCTCCCTGTTTCTGCCATATGATCCTGCAATCAAGGCATAACTCAATTGACACAACAATGGGCCAGTTGTTTGGGTGTCACAGGTGCCATTCAGAATCCAAAATGGTGTTCTATGCGTATGCCGTATGCACACACTTCTGCTGTGAATCGTGCCAGACGCCATCTTGGTGAGCACATTCAATTGAGCACAATTAACATCCGGTAGAAGTATGATCAAAATGTCAGTCAGCTCCAGCCAACGTCATCTCTTAATCTCGCACAGTGGAACTTGCGTTAAACAGTAATAACGACCGTGTAGTCACGCTGCTCAAAGGAATCTTCAAATGCTTACGGTTTAATTGGTTTATTCTGGCTGTTGCTCCAATGGTCCAAGTGTTTTCTGCTTTCTATAACTTTTTCAAGTTTCTAAAGTCTACAGGGAGTGGTTTTGCCGACACTGAAGGACTTTTTCCAGACTTCAAGACTTTTGTGTGAGGATTCTCTAACAAAACTGCAATGTGAACTGTATACCAGATAGTTTTGACAATACACAATAGCTGAGAATAAAGCATTTGCTGCATGCCACGGTTGCATGGATAACCCGCAGACATTCCCCTTTGAATACAGTATGACTGGAAGGAGCAGAGGTGACCCAGTGCAGGGCAAGCTTCTGGAAAAGGGAGCAGAAGGAGGACTTTCAGTAAGAGACCATATCCAGCCAGGATGTTCAGGGAGAAATTTGTGTATCTGAAGCTCAGCACGGAGTGTGTGAGATATCTATGTTTTGATAAGGATATCTTCACTGAAACCTGCCTACTGCTTCAGCTACAGCTGCAACCTCAGCGTAGTGCATGGATGGCACTGCCAGTGACTGTGAAAGTAACCATGGCGATGAATTTTTATGAGCCTGAATCCTTCCAAGTTAAACTTGGAGATATTTGGAGACATCAGACATATTTTCCACTGTTACCTAAAAGGTTTTACTCTGGATACTTAATCATAGAGAGCTAGGTTAATTAGCCATAGTCCACAAAGGACCAAAGGCATCTCTCCATTAGAGAGAGACTATTGCTTATATATAGTTTGAGGGGCACCGTACCATAAGCATGGGAAAGGCAAGGAGACAGGTCTCCATCAATTACCACAGCTGGTATAGAGTTTGAACCCATCCCATCGGCACCATTCTGCATCAGAGTCTCGGTATCTTGTCAACTGAGGTAACTGACCCCGACAAGCGAGCTTCATTCTCCCTTCTCAGAGACCTGGAGGCAGAGATAGTTGTCTTTGCTAGAATTGCAGGATTCCCAATACTGCAGAGTGACATTGAGTCATAGAATCATAGAAGAATCATAGAATCCCTACAGTGCAGAAGGAGGTCATTTGGCCCATCGAGTCTACACACTAAAAAGAATCTGGAATTAAAAGTCCATGAAACAATTTGTTGAATATTATCATAGAATCATAGAATTTACAGTGCAGAAGGAGGCCATTCAGCCCATCGGGTCTGCACCGGCCCTTGAAAAACGCACCCTACTTAAGCCCGTGCCTCCACCTTATCCCCGTATCCAGTAACCTCACCTACCCTTTTTTGGACACTAGGGGCAATTTATCATGGCCAATCCACCAAACCTGCACATCTTTGCACTGTGGGAGGAAACCAGAGCACCCGGAGGAAACCCACGGACACACGGGGTGAATGCGCAGACAGTGACCCATGCCAGGAATCGAACTTGGGACCCAGGAGCTGTGAAGCAACTGTGCTAACCACTGTGCTTGTTGTAAACCATATTGTCGCAAATACCCATCTAGTTTACTAATGTCCTTCAGGGAAGGAAATCTGCCATTCTTACCTGGTCTGGCCTAGCTGTGACTCCAGACCCACAGCAATGTGGTTGACTCTTAATTGCCCCTCAAGGGAAATTAGGGATGGACAATAAATGTTGGCACAATCAGCGATGCCCACACTCCATGAACAAATTTTAAAAAGGTAATTCTTGCACATTGCTTTAGTAATTGTCTTCCATATATCTTTGCCTGTTTTTGTGCTGCTGCACTGGTGGCTGCAGCATCATTGCAAGGTTTTGAGTGGAATAGACTGCAGTTGGCTGTGTGTGAAAGCTGTAGCATGTGAGTGTAAGGATTGCAGCAGGGCTAAGTGTGCGAAGCATTGAATGTGAGTTATGAGTCGTGATTGATAAGTGAGTGATGGGGTGTAGTGCTTTGAGCAGCATGTGAGGCGAATGGTACATTTGGTGGAATATGCCCTTTAAGATACATGCAATGACCTTAACCACTCATGTGAGGTCATTGGACTTTTTGTGACACTGCATCCAGATGTTCATGGCTACCCTCCTGACATTGACTTCCATGGCTATCTACTCCAGTGGTTCCAACTGCCTTTTAACTGTGTGTCTGGAGCACCCCCCACCCCCCGCTGCCCCATGCAGATACAGGATATCTTTCCTCCTGCCGACATCCTCCACCCAGATCTCCAGGGCATGTCTGAAAACCTTGGAGTCTACTTTCTCCATTTTTCACTGTTTCACAGTACAGGGCCACTTCCTGTATGACTCCCTGGACCTTTTCCAGTCACAATGGGCCTCCACTTTGAGTGGTGCTAAGAAGTTACGCTTTTGGGCCAGGTGATTATGTGTGCATCTAATGAACCATGTGGTTAGTGATGGCTGCACACAAATCGATCGAATGTGAAAACACCACCATGTTAACATGATTCCTGCATTTCAATCAATAGGGGCGGGTTATCCATGCATCGTGATATCTGCGCTCCTTTTCAGCAGCTTTCCAATTTAGACGCCAATGTGTAATTCTGCTCGTGGTTGCATCAGCGGTGCAAAGTTCTCCTCCACTTTTAGTGCAGCCATTACATGGAATTATTGCAAAGTACACAATTGGATTATTTAATTTTTGGCCGTTATACCATTAAATAGCAATTACTGCTTGAGACTGGTGAAAGAAGCATTATTATAGCTGTGTGTGATTGTTCAGTTTTCTGTCATTCTCACTAATTAATTTGTGCTTCACAAAATCACCCCACAGGAAAATTATGCACAGCTGCCGAATTGATTGACAGTTTTTAAAATTTGTTAAAAAAAAAATAACATTGTAAACTCATTGAAACCGAAAGAGGAAAAATTTAGCCCTCCTTCCTCCGAACTCCCGACTCTCCAATCCACCCCCTCCCCCCCCCCCCCCCCCCCCCCCGCCCCTCAACCCACCCCTCTCCCCCAACCACCTTTCTTGGCTGTCCTCATTAAAAATAATGACAAAACTCTATTAAATATAGATGTTCAGGTCAGATTCTCCTGACAGTAATCTACTTACAGGAAATGTTTGCTCAAGGATCATATCAACCAATATTTTGGAATATGATTTGATTTTTAAAAATTAAATTATTGATGCCAATTTTGCATTATTTTATACAGATTTTGAATTCCTTTCAGAGGGTAAATCTCAGCTTGAGAAAGAGATGGTGAGCTAAACAGTTATAATTTGAAGGACAGTAATGTTACAGACAGAAGGGGGATTAGTTTAAACATTCCTGCTTTTTTCCTAGGACTGCCTGTCCATAAATAGAAAGGTGTTTTTGATTTCTGATTTCCCCCTTTACAAGTGGTGGTGTATTTTCCCCACTGCTTCTGTTTGGAGTGTTCCAAACCTGTAATAATAGTCCCACACCAAATTCAACATAAGAGAAAATAAGAAGGTTGGTTTATTTTGCACACACTCAAAACACGGGAAAGTGGTTCCCCAACGCCCAACCCCTTTGTACTCATACAATAAAGAGGGATAAAGAAAAGAAAAGGGTGCAGGGCTAGACCACAATAAAAATAAGAGTTATGATTTTCATTTAATTTTGGTCTCTGGACTCAAAGCCCAATGGTGTATTCCTTCATAGGACAGTAGGCTGACTGTTGCAGAGTGTTCCGTCTTTCCAGAAGCGAGGACTTCCTCTAGGGGAGAAAGCACATAGAGTTGAATTAGTCTTGAAGGTACAGATACAGAACTTACGATGTTCCAATAGTATCCAAAGTAGATGAGGGCCAGGCAATTTGCCTGAACAGAGCTCTTCCTGCCACCACCTGCTCTATGGTAAAATAGTAGACTGTCTGGATTCAGTTCCATGTTGCAATATGGGGAAGCTCATATTGACAAATCTCCCATTCCTTCGTCTGGCTGTTGGATGTATTTTCCAAAATCTGGAACCTTGAGGTGTTTAATACTGGAGTCAGAGTCCATTTTGTCCCTCCCAGACATACAGGGGGGGATTTTCTGCGACCCCACCCCCCTCCTCCACCACCCGCCGTGACATGTTTCTCACTCGCGTGAGGTGGCCCACCGTTGGCTGACGGAGTGATCTTCTAGTCCCGCCGCTGTCAATGGGATTTCCCATTGAATCCACTCCACGTTGCCAGTAAACCAAGGCGGGGGTTTGCCGTCAGTGGGACTGGAAGTTCCCTCTGGCAAGGACATCTGGAAACCCTCCCTTCCTTACTATCGCCATTGGGATCTGGGATTCATGTCGCATTACATTCGGCCCCCACCAACAAGCCTGGACTTGCAGAGGCCTACCGACTGAACTGGCTTGGGACAATTCACACCTCTTTAACCTGGAGTTACCTCTCTCTCTGCATCTTTGATGATTTGATTGCCTGCAGGTGCTCGCATTCCGGGCATCCCTGACTGTGTCTATATAAACATTTCTGGAACAAGCCTTTCCATTCACCTGAAGAAGGAGCCGTACTCCGAAAGCTCGTGTTTGAAACAAACCTGTTGGACTTTAACCTGGTGTTGTAAGACTTCTTACTGTGCTCACCCCAGTCCAACGCCGGCATCTCCACATCATCGCCATTGGCCAGAGCTCTGCCTCAAGAAGCATAAAAGGATTTTGGTGTGTTCTATGGAATTTGATTGTTGGCAGTCACAGGGGGCATTAGCACCTCTGTAAAGATAATGAGGTCCTTGCTGGTTTTCTGAAGGTTAGAAATTCCTCTGGTATGAGTTATTGCTAGCCATGTCCAGCCTTGTGCTTTTTCAAAATAAAGTAATTTTATAGAATAACCAGTTTGATGTAGAGTATATAAACCTCTTCTCCTCTGACTAGGACATTAAAGTCAAAGGTCAAATTGTTTTTTGAACCAATATATTTGATGGAATGAGGCTGCTGAGTCAAATTACATATTCACATTCAAAGCCTTCATTCTGTGAGGCTGTGAGTGGTTTTACTCAGACTCGTGAGTAATAATAAATGAGTTTTAATAACGTACGTTATTAAACTATCTTTTTCTAACTCTGTATTTCATTCCTATTCCTTGGGAATCATGCGGGAGGGGTGAGGGTGAGATATCTGAGGGACTTCCGCCATGGTACTGTTCCTCAGCCCCATCATTTTTTCACACCTGACTGGAGATACGGGAAGACCAATGTCTCAGAAGAAATTAAAGTCTAAATTTAAGATGCAGTGTCATATCCCAGTGATGTAATCACAATGGACTGTGGCCGAACATATGCAGCAAGTAAACTGGACGGTACACCAGCCATTTCAGCCCCTGTAGTCTCGATTCCGATCTACATTAAAATCAAGCTTCTACCTTATGTTGAAGATAGCTCCTAAATTATGCTTCTTTGAAATGCCCTGGGATATTCTTCTGCTAATGGTGCTATATAAATGCAAATTTTGTGTTTATCAATCCTCTCTGTAACCTCTAAGTTAGGCCTGGTTACCTGGATTCGTAGTGTTCGAGTGCTCTTTCCCATCACTATTTTAAATACATTGATTTTTAATTACTTTTGTCAGTATTTTAATTAGTGTGTCCCCAACATGCCTTTTGATCCTGACATCTCCCTGGAGTGGCCTTCTTTTCAGTGCAGTTCATTACTTTGTAATCTCAAGCCTATGGCGTCAGCTACAGGTTAGAAAAATGATTTAATACAGCATTTTCATGTGAATGAAAATTAACTTATAACTGTGTAGGGTGTGTCAAATACAGAGGTCGTCTGCAGTAGAAAAATAAAAAAGTCCTATGAAAGGCACAGGCTTCGGGTGAAATTCTCCCATCTTGGGCTAAGTCCTGCACTGGGGCAGAAACGAGGCACTGCAGAGGCCAATAGGAAACCACAGAGGTTTGGCACTGTAATAGGTGGCAGAGCAAATATGATGATGCTAGTCCTGCTGGGTGACAGACGCTCAACGTTGGGCAGCACGATAGCACAAGTGGATAGCACTGTGGCTTCACAGCGCCAGGGTCCCAGGTTCGATTCCCCACTGGGTCACTGTCTGTGTGGAGTCTGCACGTTCTCCCCGTGTCTGCGTGGGTTTCCTCCGGGTGCTCCAGTTTCTCCCACAGTCCAAAGACATGCAAGTTAGGTGGATTGGCCATGATAAATTGCCCTTGGTGACCAAAAAAGTTAGGAGTGGTTATTGGGTTACGGGCATAGGGTAAGTGAGGGCTTAAGTGGGTTGGTTACAGGGATAGGGTGGAAGTGAGGGCTTAAGTGGGTCGGTACAGACTCGATGGGCCGAATGGCCTCCTTCTGCACTGTATGTTCTATGTTCCATGTCACTGACCCACTACTGAAGAAAGACAATTGCTTTCCTGAAGAAAGAAGAGGTATCTCCAGGAACACCCTGGGGCTGTAAGATGGTCCTCCTCTGAAAGATCCACTTTTAGATGCTCCCCCCACCCACTGCTGTGGTGATTTGGGGTTCAGGGTTGCTGGCCACCTCCAATCTGAACTTCGGCGGCATCCCCAGGCATGGTTCAGGTGAGTCCTGTCCTCTCCACGCCATGTTGTTCCAGACGTATTCCGGATCGGCCTGTTTTCCCGCTGGCATTGCAGAGCATCAGGCATGGATGGAAGATTCCAGTCCAACCTTCTTCTGCATTCCATTAGAGGAATGCAAATACGTTCCACAATGGCCACTGGCGAGATTATTAGAAGTAATAGGGAGAAGGCAGAGATGATAACGCAAGTGACACTGTGGCTACAAGTAGATAAGAATGGAATCCCACCCAGCTTTTTTTGTTCATGGGATGTGGGTGTCGCTGGTTGGGCCAGCATTTATTGCCTCTCCCTGAGGGCAGTTAAGAATCAACCACATTGCTGTGGATATAGAGTCACATGTAGATAAGGAGGGCAGATTTCCTTCTCTAAAGGACATTATGAACCAGATGGGTGTTTAGCCACAATAGACAATGGTCTCATGGTCATCATTACACTTTTAAATCCAGATTTTAAAAATTGAATTCAAATTTCACCATCTGCCATGGTGGGATTCAAATCCGGGTCCCCAGTGAATTACCGCAAGTCTCTGGATTACTAGTCCAGCGACAATGCAGCTACACCGCTGCCTCACCTATGGCAGTGGAGAGGTGGGGGGTTGCTGTGGTCAATCATGTCAAAGGCTGCAGATAGACCAAGGAGGAAGGGTAGTTTACTTTTGTAACAGTCACATAGGATGTTATTTGTGACATTGATATTCCGTAACTCCATTCTGTAACTTCCCAGATGCTTATCCACAGGAAATATTGAAAAATGTGAGATGATTACAAGAAAATATTTCAGCATTGGTGCAAACTGGGAGCAGACTAACCATCATAGATAGAATCATAAAATTTACAATGCTGAAGGAGGCCATTTGGCCCATCGAATCTGCACCAACCTTTCAAAACAGCACCCTATTTAAGCCCCCCACCATAACCCTGTAACCCACTAACCCCACCTAACCCTTTTTGGACACTAGGGGCAATTTAGCGTGGCCAATCCACCTAATTTGCACGTCTTTGGACTGTAGGAGGAAACCCGAGCAGCTGGAGGAAACCCACGCAGACATGGGGAGAACGTGCAGACTCCGCACAGATAGTGACCCAAGGCGGGAATCGAACCTAGCATCCTGGAGCTGTGAAGCAACAGTGCTAACCACTGTGCTACCATACCATCCAATTAACACTGATCATCGTTCTTGATCACTGATGTTTGTTGACCCTTAAAGATTAAAGTAAATATTTCACTCTCTGGATTTTTAAAAAGAAATCCATGATCGTTTAAAATGAGGTGATCAGGTATTTAAGCCTTTTGTAAGCAACATTGAAAATTATTTAACTTTCTTGGATATTATAGTTTTCTTCTTCTTGGATCATTTAATCACCATTAATAAATAGCAGACAAAATACTAAAATAGCCTAATGTATAAGTTCTGTAAAATGGTTTTAGATTCCTGTAAATCAAATAAAACGACCATTGTAAATATTGGTGAACATTTTTAGATGGTTTCTTATATCTCACACCCAGGAATAGTTAAAAAAAATCATCAGATTCTGAAGACTGTGTGACTCACCAGGGAAATTAGTATTTTCACAGACACTGGGCTCATCACAATATAGACATTTTATTTTTCTATTTTCACACTTAATTCTCAAACTTCCTTGACTTTCACGTCCATTAACCTTTTCATAAAGTAACAACCTGAATGACTCCAATGACATTATATGAACAACTAACACATTTAAGTCTGTAAAAGCTACACTTATAGGAAGAGTATAACCAACTAGAAGCATACCGGAATGTGAAGTAATATTGCTAACTCTTTGTTAAATATTGCATTCCACTAAATTGTAGCTAACCATGAGGGATCTCATGGCTGCTCCCATGATTAACCAGTGAAGATATTATCCACAAAATAATCTGCCCCATGGCTAGTTTTGATAGCCACATTTAAGAGATAATCTATGTGTTTGTGTTTTTAATATTCAGAGAAGCAATAAAAAATAGGAGCAGGAATAGGCCATTCGGCCCTTTGAGCCTGCTCCACCATTCAATATGATCATCTGTCTGTGTGGAGTCTGCACGTCCTCCCCGTGTGTGCGTGGGTTTCCTCCGGGTGCTCCGGTTTCCTCCCACAGTCCAAAGATGTGCGGGTTAGGTGGATTGGCCATGCTAAATTGCCCACAGTGTAAGGTTAATGGGGGGATTGTTGGGTTACAGGTATACGGGTTACGTGGGTTTAAGTAGGGTGATCATTGCTCGGCACAACATCGAGGGCCGAAGGGCCTGTTCTGTGCTGTACTGTTCTATGTTCTATGTTCTATTGTCGAACATCCAATCTGTTCCCGCTTCATCCCTGTGGTGAATGTAATATCGATGTATATATGTTAATTCACATTGTCTTTGTAAGCGCAGTAGCGCTATCCTACCACTAGGGGGAGTAGCGCTGGGAGCACTCAGGAACTTGTACTGGGCTCCACCCTTGGCTCCGCCCATGACTCCTCCCCCTAGTGCAGCTGTATAAATACCCATGTCCAGAGTCAGCCTGAGTTCACTACGAGTTCATCGACAGGTAACAGGCTGGCTCTGAAGTAAGTCGATTAAAGCCTAGATTCACATCGGAAACACGTGTCTGGTGAATTGATGGTTCCATCACCCCCCATATCCTTTGATCCTCTTTGCCCCAAGAGCTATATCTAATTCCTTCTGGGAAACATACACGGCGGGATTCTCCGTCGGCTGACGCCAGAATCGGGAACCGCGATTCGGCAGAGAATTGTGCATGAGGCGTAAATCGTGGCCGGCGCCAGGTGGCTGACAGGATGTCAAGCTCCGGTACCTCGACATCAGCGTCAATGCATTCTACTCCATACGAACAGTGAAGGCCGTTGGCATATCATTAACAGGCCTGACCCGATATTCTTCAAGGCTCCCACAATGCTCCGCCTTCGCCAGGAGGAATTACTGCTGGCGAGTTTCACTTGGGATTTTAAAAATCGGGAAACCAGCGGCGTGGCTGCTGAGGGAGAGCGAGGGGGTATCGCTATAGTGTGCTGACAGTTCTGCCGCTGGGTGAGGGGCGTCTGCTAGGGCCAGGGGGAGTAGCGGGGGATTGTGAACGTAGTGCCATGGGTGTCCTCCCAGGCCACCACCCTAGGTACCCTCTGACGTCAGCCGACCCATCAACAGGATGGGGAGGGCTGTAGCGGAACCAGTGCCATCTTGTTGGCTGAGATTAGTGTGTGTGGGGAGTGAAGTGCTAATATGCAGTGGCAGCTTGTCAGCCTCTTGAGTGCCATTTCCGACCCTGGCAAATCCAACACCGTTTTTCATTGGAATCGGTTGTGATCCACATTACATTAGCTACTCTCCAATCTGTAGGAACTGTAGAACGTGAACACCAACACATCCACTATTTCTAGAGACACTTCCTTACTCTGAGATGTAGATTATCAGGCCCTGGGGAGTTATCGGCTTTCAATCCAATCAATTTCCCCAATACAATTTCCTTACAAATACTG